>NW_027397092.1:13088698-13162312 GCF_003265705.2 Callorhinus ursinus | reverse complement strand
AAAGAAAGAAAGAAAGAAAGAAAGAAAGAAAGAAAGAAAGAAAGAAAGAAAGAGAGAGAGAGAGAGAGAGAGAAAGAAAGAAAGAAAGAAAGAGAAAGAAATATCTCAATAACACACAGATTAAAAAATTATAAAATGAATTATAAAACATTTTAATCAGAAAATAATGAAAACACAATATGCCAAAGTTTTAATGATGCATCGAAAGCAGTTTTTAGGAGACAATATATGTCCTAACATATTAATATCAAAAATAATTAAAATCAATAAGCTAAGTATATAGCTCATGTATAAAAAATGAATACTATAAATCCAAAGAAAATTAAAAAGGGAGAAAAATAAAGAGAAGCACAAAATTAATGAAAAGGAGGACAAACATAGAGAAAAATAAAGTGTGTTCTTTGAAAAGAACAATTGACAAAGTACTGTGAGATTAGAAGGACCAATGAAAAAGAGAATAAATATTCAAATACAAGATTTTTAAAACATACATTACAGCAAGTGCTTCAGACATGAAAAGAAAAGAATGTTATGTCCAACTTTAACCATAAATTTGAAAACATGGATGAAAAGGGAAAATTCCTAGAAAAATATAACTTGAAAGAAACAAATACAAAAAGAAATACTGTAGAAAGTCTAAACAGTTTTATAATCATTAAATAAAATGAGTATGTAGTTCACAATTTTCCCACAAAGATGACTTCAAACTCAAATGGCTTTCTCAGCAAGTTTTACCAAAATCTATGGAACAAACTCAATTCTTACACAAACCTTTTCAGAGACTAGAAAAGAGAAAGCTTTAAGAAGGTAATATAGGAAGATACCTTAATGATTATAGGGTGGGGAAAACATCTCAAGTGAGAAGATAAGCATTATTTTCAAAGAAAAATACTGACAAATATGACCACATGAAAATTAAGTATTTTGTTCATCAGTGGGGGCCCTTGGATGGCTTAATTGGTTAAGTGGCCAGCTCTTGGTTACAGTTCAGATCATGGTCTCAGAGTTCTGGGATTGAGCCCTGCATTGGGATCCACACTCAGCAGGGAGTCTGATGATTCTTTCTCTCTCTCTCCCTCTGCCCCTCCCCCTGGCTTGCACACTCCCTCTCTCTCAAATAAATAAATATTAAAACAAAAGAAATTTCTTCATCAATGGATACAACAAAGAGAGTGGAAAAATACAAGCAATTGACTTTGTTTTGTTTTATTTGTTTTCCAGTACTTAAAACCGATAAAGGACTAGTATCATAAATATATAAAGAACTCCTACAAATCAAAATGGAAAACAAAAAGATGCCTCCCCAAATAGATGAAATGCTTAAACATATAAAAGAGGAAATTCAGAGAGTCAATAAATAAGTGAAAAGTGTCCAAAATTTCTGTATGGAAATGCAATTTAAGATCACATTGAGATACTATGTTTCATTATTTCTTCATTAGGCAAATCTTAAAATGTCTGGCAAAATCAAATGCTGGCAAGGATAGAGTACAATGGGAACTCTTATACAATGTTACAATGTATGTCCATTGGATAAAAGTTGGAGTCAACCTAACAAAATTAAAAGGATGCATATCCTTTTACTCAGCGATTTCACTCCAGGTGTAACTCCTAGAATAACAGGCACATGTGATCTAAAATATATGGAGTGTTCATGAAGGAATTGTGCATACAGCCAAAAAATTTAAAAAAACAAACTAAATGTCCAATAGTAGTTGAATGGAAAAAAAATACATTGTGGTATATTTATAGAGTAGAATACTATGCAGAATTAATAATTTTTCCTCCAGATATTTCCCCAAACATGGATGAATTTCATAAACCTAAGATTCAGCAAATGAAGAATAAAAAAATGGGGTGCCTGGGTGGCTCAGTTGGTTAAGCGACTGCCTTCGGCTCAGGTCATGATCCTGGAGTCCCTGGATCGAGTCCCGCATCGGGCTCCCTGCTCAGCAGGGAGTCTGCTTCTCCCTCTGACCTTCTTCTCTCTCATGGTCTCTCTCTACCATTCTCTCTCTCTCAATAAATAAATAAAAATCTTAAAAAAAAAGAATAAAAAAATGCACATATTTTGGGGCGCCTGGGTGGCTCAGTCAGTTAAGTGTCCAACTTGATCTCACTCAGGTCTTGATCTCAGGGTTGTGAGTTCACAAAGTATGCATGTATTATTATTCCATTTATAAAAATATCAAAAAGAGAGAAGATTAAGTTATATTGTTTAAACATGTATACAGAAAGAGCGAATCTATAAAGGAAAATAAGACAATGTTTGTAACAAAAGTTTAAAAGTAGTTGTGATCAGGGGGAGCATGTGGGGTCCTTCTTGGGTACTAAATGTGTTCTATTTTGTGACATGGGAGGAATTTCATATGAGTGGACTTCATAAATATTTGTTATATTGTACATTTATATTTTCTACATTTTCCTATGTATATTCCTCACAATTTTTTAAATATTAAAGATGGAGATGTATGGAAAATTATCTGCATGTTCACAAGATGATTTTTTTCTTAAGATACAAGACACCTGTTGATCAATAAACTACTGAACACTTATCTTTGTAATACTGTACATCTGAGAATTATCATATGAGTTCACTGAGCATTTACCAAGTAATTTTTAAATTGAAGCAAATTTCTCATCTGTCTTCCACTAAACTTGATTACTTTTACAGGTGCTTTACTAAACTTACCACAGTTTCTAAGAAATTGAAATTCCCTGAAACATCTGGAAGTTAAAATTTTTTTAATTAACAGTAACATTTTCATCATTTTTCAGAGTCTTGTCTGTAATCCTTCCTTTCTTGACAATCCAAGAATAAGTCTAGTAGTTTCTCTTTGGGGATTTTTAAAAATCTGTCCCCTACAATATTTGCACTTGGTAAGAAAGAAGTTTCTTGAGATAAGTAGTCACCACAGCTGATCTCCATGTGTTGTTTCCAATGCCTTTTAATCAAGATAACTGAGTTAGAAGCTTGCTTTTATATGACAATATTATTTTCAATGGTTTTCAGGACGTTCTTACTTTTGCACTTTCTCACACTAACAGATTTTCACTGGAGTTTTCCACTAATTCACCTTCCTCTGGCTGAGCAGACCTTGCAATTTCCAGGAAGCAAAAGTACTTAGGTTCATCAAAATAAAGTGGCAAGCTATGCTCACATTTATTTTCATTTGCTTTGGAGATCCTGCTAGCTAAGTGGTAATAAGGAGAATTTCTCTCATATCACCACTTTTAATTCAATTTGATCACACTGAAGGTTAGTAACTTCTCTGTATTTTAACCATAGGTTAATTACCTCCTGATAAATTACAAAACATTTTCTTTTAGGGAGATTCAGTAACTATCAGAAGAATTTAATATCTAGGTCAGTCATTTAATTTATTACCCTGACGACTACTTAAATATGAAAAAAAACAAATAAAAATCATTTTTACACTTTAAGTTGGCTTCCACTCAATCTGGTTTTATCTTATCAACCAATCAAGTACTTTAAGAGTTATGGCTGAAACAAACAAATATAACTATTTAAAAGATTTTAATGATCAAATCAAATCAAAAAATGATTCTGAATGAAGATTCAAATCATTCAGAGTATTTTTCCTACAAAGTAATTTAGTTCAGTCTCTGGGGAAAAGAAAAAGTTATTTAGTCCTAAAGGTTCTTTTGGTTTTTAATACATTCTTGCCTTAGATGTTGTGCTTGTGTTTTAAGCTTTATTTATTATAAGTGCTTAGTAACCCAAGCCACAAAATTGCAAAGACCTTATTCTTTTCCTTTCCCAGTTTCTCGTTCCTCACTTAGTGGTGCCAGCAACAAAAGGACATGTAATTTTATCCTTTCTAATTGCTAATACTTTACCTTGTAGACTCTGGAACAACAAATTCTATAATTGCTGTGATTTTTCACCATTCTGTTTCTTTTTGTGCTATGAAGTGGCTAGTACGTGCTTCCAAATCATATTTTTAAATAAAAGTCCTTTAAGTGGACAGAGGTTAAAGAAATACCCAAGCCAAAATGTTTTGGACTTTGGCTTTTTAAACAGAATTTAGTTTTGCAGCTCCAGGAATGGGTCACTTCAACTTTCCAGGTTTTCCTTTCTTAGTCTTTGTATTAAAAACAAATCCTTTTGTCTTTTGAAAACTATTTTTCATTATTACTTGGTGTAAATTTAAAAGAAGTTAACTAACAATTTCATTTAACATATACTGAGTGTATGCAGACATCCTTTAGATTAACAATGGAATAATATAGAAAAAAAAGATCAACTGGAAATTACCACGGGGTGGGGGGAGGAAGCAAAAATCATGGACTCCTGTTATTCAATGAGTTCTATAATTCAACCTGAAACTTCAAATTTAGATTTCTCTACTGCTTTTTGCTCTACAGTGGATCCATGCATTTTCTTTTGTCCACATTCTTGGGAAAACAAAGCTTTTTCTAATTCATCAGAGGTGTCCTCCTTGACTTCCCAGAGTCCATGATGGACAGAGAATGAAACTGCCCTACTAGAAATGATTACCTTCCCCAGCATTGACTAAACTCCAGAAAATCTGCATCACTCTGCAACAAATGACAGTTCCCATACAACAGTGAATTAAGAAGATAGCAATTCCAAATTTCACCAACAAAAAATTTTCCTCATATAAACAATAAGGTCTTTTTGCTACTTCAGACTCTCTCCTTGGACATAGTATAGTTTATCTGTTCTAATTAAAATTTGACATCATGTCTTTTTTTTTAAAGATAAAGATTTTATTGGGCGCCTGGGTGGCTCAGTTGGTTAAACGACTGCTTTCGGCTCAGGTCATGATCCTGGAGTCCCAAGATCGAGTCCCGCGTCGGGCTCCCTGCTCAGCAGGGAGTCTGCTTCTCCCTCTGACCCTCTTCCCTCTCGTGCTCTCTATCTCTCATTCTCTCCCTCAAATAAATAAATAAAATCTTAAAAAAAAAAGATTTTATTTATTTATTTAAGAGAGAGAGCCAGAAAGAGAGAGCATGTGCAGGGGGGAGGGGCAACGGGAGAAGGAGAGGCACACTCCCTGCGGAGCAGGGAGCCCTATGTGGGGCTCAATCCCAGAACTCTGGAATCCTGACCTGAGTTGAAGGCAGACACTTGACTGAGAACCCAGGCACCCCCTGTGACATCATGTCTTGAACACACCATACTATATGGTTTGACCAGCACAGAGTAGAACAAGTCTGTCATCATGCTTGCTGTGCATATAGTACTTCTATCATAAATCTTTCTCACACATGTTTCTCTTAAGCCAGGTCTAATTCATCTTAAGTATGCACAGTAAGATTGGGGTCCTAAATTACTCCTATTAACTACAAGTTTGACAGTATAGAATGCCAGTCAATTAACTCTGAACATTGATTTCATCATTTGGTATATTATGTCATCCTGTTATTTCAAATCATCTACCATTTAATTGAGGCCACAGTTGAAAGTATTGAACAGACAGGGTAAAGGGTAACATAGGTTAATTTTAGTCAGTGACCTTTGCACATGGTTCCCCAAGTTACAATTCACCTACTTCTACTACTTTCCAGCTCAAATTTCTCCATCTAGTACTTTGAGAGTCTTTCAAATGCTTTATTGAAATTAGGGAGTACTATGGCCATACCATACCCCTAACCCACAGTCCAAAAAAAGGGAACGAGTCCAAAACTGGTAATGCTTTTTTCATAAATCCAGTGATTACCACTTATTTTTGGAACTCCTACAGCCAATCTTTTAATAATCTGCTCTGGAATCTTTTTCAAGAACAGAAAGAAGTTTGCAGAATTTACCTTCTTGTGAATTTGAAAAAAGTTCTCATTTTCAGACCTCGATAAGCTTCTTCATCACACTTTGTAGATTGTCAAGCAGAGGCTCAACAATACCAAATACACACTCTCAGTGTTCTATTCTGTAATTTTTCCCAAACTAGGACACTAAGGTGCACTTAAATCATCCTGTATTTCAGAGCAAACTGGGAAAAAAGAGTACTGTAAAAAAGAAGTACCGTATTTACCCAAATGCTTGAATGTAGCTAAAATGAGTTTGCTTAGGGGAGGTGAAAAAGTAAAAACAATTTTCATTTTAAAACTCCCGTAACACATACTTCCTTTTATGAAGCTCATTTCTCCTCCTCTTACCTAAACAAAACCTGCTTTGAGTCAAGATCTGATAGAATCAGATATTTTAGTGTGACTTTAAGTCAATATGTTCTCTTTCAAAGGGAGTATTTGTGTTTTAATCCCCACTTCTCTTATCTTTAAGTGTGGAATTTAAATCTAGGTTCTTTATTAAGGAAATTTCAAGAGAACAGATGGGGGGAATTCGGGTAAGCTCCAACGGGGGGAAGGGCTCCTAGTTATCCCTGAGATCACACCACTTGAACGTTACCTCTTCCTTGCACTTTGTAACTGAAAACCACCTGGACCAAAAACAAAACAAAACAAAACAAAAAGCCCCACTAATAATTCAAGAAAGATAGTATATCCGCCCTAAGTGTCATATGAGTTCTGACACTTGTGTATCTGAAATATGAGTTTGAAAATATAAGCCTGAGTTTAGCTTCAGAAACATGGATCTTAAATTTCTGTCAATAATTCAGCACTTGCTGCTAAAACATTGCAAGACAGACCCTGGAGAGGACGGTTGAAAGTCACTCCAAGTTCAGCTCAGAGAACACTGCAGAGGCTGAGCTTTGGTCCTTGTACCCTCTCCTTCTGACAGTGGTTACTCTCAACAGTGCCAGTATGGAAGCTTAACAAAAAATTTCGGGCACAATTTTAACATTTAATTCATATCTAGTGATAAATGTTATTATCACCAGAATCCCAATTAAAGTGGACTTTTAGTCTTTCAAATAACCATCCATGTAGCATACCTTCTAGAACTTCTGTGTTTAATAGCCTGTGTTTTAAACTTCTGTGTTTAATAGCCTGCAATGACTTTTCCTAAATCAATCCTTATACATATTTTTATATGAAAACATTTTGTTCTAATGTCATCTCACTGATAAAATGTTATCACGTGATATATTTTATTAACTCTTAGTTCAATGCCATTTGTGTTTTAGGTCAGATATTAATGGGGGGTGGGGAGGAGAACCCTACCCAGGAGAATTACTCAATGCTCTAAGCAATGAGATATTCTGAGAGAGAATCATAAAAAAAAGAAAAGATAAGGTTGAATAGCAATGATTTGGCATGGATCCAAAATTCACTTCTCATATTTTGGTGATTGCGTTTGCAATTCCAGGAATTTAGCTTATTGTAAATCTTTTCCTTTTTTCCAACAGATATTTCTGAAATTGGAAATGCCTCTGAGAAATGACATCGAAAATTAATGATATCTCAATACACCCTTGGCAAGTAAGGAAACAGATTTGAATAATTATCACCTATTCCAATTGTGAATTTAATGTAAATATTCTGATGCAATTTCTTTTATGTTAAAAATAAAGAATAATCAAGTTGACTTAATCTATTGGAAAGTTGCCTTAATCTATTAGAACATATAGTAAGAGATATGTGGGTAGAGTCACAAGCTTCTAAATCTGCCACTATCTTTGTATTTGAAGATAAACTAATAAAATAGAAAATTGTTATATCAGATAGCTATGTAACACAATATGAATAAGAAAAAAAGTTTTTGCTTTTGGTTTTTACTATGACAGCTTCAAGGTAAACACAAGAACAACATTTGAAAGGTTTTTCTAACTGGGCTCAGTTCAGACTTGATAACCTAGTTTCTTAGTAAAATATAACATATCCAGTCCAATTATTCTCTTAATGACGTATCTTCATTTGAGACATATCTTTGATTTAAGAAAAATATTTGATGAAAAATTACAGTAGGGATGGGTAGAAACTATTTTGGGACGGGGTAGAAGAGAAGTATTTTGGTAACTACTTTACATTATAGCCTTGTCTGTATATTTTTTAAAATAAAATAATTCTGGGAGACATAAATAATTATTTCCATCTTATAGATAAGAAAATTGAAGCTCAGACATGCTAAATAGCCTGCTCAATGTGCTCAACCAGCATTCAGATCAATTATGTTCATTCCAAAATCCATGTACTTTCTGCTATACCAAATAAATGTCTAATAATAAGGAAAAGATTAAGATAAATCACAAATTACTAACTTACATAGCACTAAAATTATAGATATGAAATTTAACAGCATGGGAAATATTTATGACAATTGTTCCATGAACAAGAATTCCAAACTGTAGCCAGTCTGTAATTACTATTAGGTAAAAATGAAAAAAAAATTGATAAAGTGGTGATAGGATTATGAAGAATTCTAAATATAGTTCTTACCATAGCGGTAAAAATATAAATATCTATACACAGAGAGGAAGAATGCCAGTTTCTTCTTTGGATATGGTCAAAATGAATGATTTGGGGTAGATTTTTAAGTTGGGAATGGAGCTTTTAAAAATGGCTTTAAAGGTGTTATGTTGTTTAATCCTCACAAATATACAAAGTGGGATCATTATTATCATATTTCATGTTAAGGAAAATGAAGAAGATATAGATTAAATAACTTGCCTAAAATTACCCAGCTAATTAATGATGGAGGCAGATATTGAACTCACAGCTCATTTTTTAGCCACAGCACCTATGCTGCTAATATTTACAAAAGATGAAATATACCCACAATGCTTATTTTATGGAAATGAAAGCTGGAGGTTGATAAATTACATAACAATGATAATATGACAGCTAATATTAAATACCTAGGAAGTAACACAGAGGAACTCAAAGGGATAGGTAAAAAATCAAGTGTTGGGGATAATTCCAAAAGGGTCACTAATACTGATATGATATCATAAAGGTAAACCACATCAAATAATAGAGGCCAACTTAGATATATTTTGTAGAAGTTAACAAAAATAAACTTGAAATATATTGAGATTGATATTTAAAGAAACAACTGAACAGTTATGGTTGCCAAGTAGAAAATGTGAGAAGAGAATGACAATCCCACATACAGGAACAAGTGAAAAAGATGATCCAAATATCATCAATACAATACTAGCAAACTGAAGTCAATAACACATTAAAAGGGTGATATACAATGATCAAGTAGGATTTATCTCTGGGATGCAATGATAGTTCAACATAATGTGATATACCATATTAACAGAATGAAGAACTAAAATCACATGATCATATCTCAGTAGAGGCAGAAAAAGCATTTGACAAAATTTAACATAATTTCATATAAAAACACTCAACAAATGGGATAAAAGCAATATACATCAACATAATAAAAGCCATATATGACAAGCCCATAACCAACATCATACCCTGCAGTGAAAAGCTGAAAGCTTTTCCTCTAAGATCAGGAACAAGACAAGAATGCCCATTCCAGCCATGTATATTCAACATAGTATTGGAACGCCTAGACAGAGCAATTGAGCAAGAAAAAGAAACAAAATTTAAATCAGAAAGGAAGACTTAACATTACTGGTTCCCAGATGACATGAGCTTATACACAACAGACCCTAAAGTCTGTAAAAAAAAAAAAAAAAGAAGAAGAAGCTGTGAAAACTAATAAATAAATTCAGTAAAGTAGCAGGATGCAAAATCCACAAAAATACAGTGCATTTCTATACGCTAATAATGACCTATCTGTAAAGGAAATTTTTTTTAAAAGCCCATTTACAATAGCATTAAAAAGAATAAAATACTTAAGAATAATAAAATAAATAAGTCTCAGAGATGAAAAGCACAGCACAGGGCTACAGAAAAATAAAATATTTAGGAATAAACTTTACTAAGGAGGTGAAAGACTTGTACACTGAAAACTACAATACATTGGTAAAATTAATTAAAGAACATATATATAAATGAAAGACATCGTGTGTTTGTGAATGGGAAGACTTAAGATTGTTAAAGAATTTCTGTATGCTACTCAGTAGCAAAGAGTCCTGTAGTAGAGGTTAGGAACTCTTCTCATCACGCTTTGCCATCTTCTATGTAACCTCAGGCAATGACTCTGCTTTCTCTGTCCTTGGTTTTCTTTTTTATTATTATTATTATGTTATGTTACTCACCATACATTACATCTTTAGTTTTTGATGCAGTGTTCCATGATTCAGTTTGTGCATAACACCCAGTGCTCCACGCAGAACGTGCCCTCTTTAATACCCATCACCAGGCTAACCCAGCCCCCCACTCTCCTCCCCTCTAGAACCCTCAGTTTGTTTCTCAGAGTCCACAGCCTCTCATGGTTCGTCTCCCAGGTTTTCTGATGTGCAGCAGAAGGAAAGCCTCTAAGCTCAGCCTATGAGTCTAGCGATTTCTGAGCTGTATTATAATTCTATCACTTGAGCATAGTGACTGATGAAATGTGTGAAAAGAGGAGATGATCTGTAATAGTAGTCCAAACAAAATAACTACTTATTGCATACAAATAGTTATTAAAGTTTATATATTTACCATTTTTTTCTCATTTAAGGCAGAGTGTTTTAATACACTCAACTTCAACTGTACATCTCAAAACTCAAGGATGGAAGAGCCTTCAAAGGCAGGCAGAGAAGTCTTGAATGTCCTGCCGGGACCATTGCAAAGGGATTTACTTAATCTTTTTGAGCCTCAGTTTCCTCATCTGTGGACTAGTATTATCTATGTAGGATTATGATGAGGATTAATGAATGCCCAGTGACTGCCACACCACAGTGGGGTCAATGAGTAAAGCAAATCAGCTTTATCAGTTAAGTGACAATCCATGCAGATGTAAAGACTGAGAGAAATAAACCAGGCAAACATCCATTTTCCTGTCTTTATGCAGGCAGCCTACAAAGTTGAAGTATGCCAAAAAAAAAAAAAAAAAAAAAACCAAACCAAGGGAGAGGTGGTTGACAAAAACATGAAGAAATCAACGCAAGAGAATGCAGATAAATGTGGGAGAAAAGAGCTAAGCTAAGAGGAAAAGTATTTTGAATCTGAGTCAAGTATGTGACGGATAAAGCTGTGACCCTTCCCGGTCAGGGTAGATGGTGGTCCCGGAGTTTAGATGTGATCTCAAGAACATACTGACCTAGATTCTGGTTTTAGTGCATCTATACATAAGGCAATGGCAATTTTAAAAGATAAGACTTTAGCTTCAACAGGGAAAGTGTTGCAAATAGTCGGTTTTAAATAAGAAATTTGTCCACATACTCTGTTTCCTATTAAGAGCAGACACCAAAGACAGGGACAAGCCCCAGGCTTCCTACACACATCCCAGACTGACGGCTCTATAGGGTCATCAGGGGCATCACAAGCACTGAAGACATCACTTTGTTATTTAGAGACTCAAGTTGAGTATTTAGGAACCAATGACAAGCTCTACATGGGAAATGCTTCATGTGAAGAAAAGGAGCAGTGTAAATATTCACGGCTCAATTAATATAAACTGTACTTTCCTATTTTTCTGCTTTTTTTTCTGCTCTTCTCTGCCTAAGGAACTCTGATTTTCATAATTCATACAGTTTTCAAGTGTCAGGTCCAATGGCATCATCTTTGTGAAGATTTTCTTTTCTCCAAAATCATAATCCAGGTGATTATTTTCTACTTCAGGAGCCTCCTATCCCATTAAGTACATGTTTCTTATAACATATATTTTGCCTTATATCATGCAGTTAGTTTTTGGCTTTCCTTTTCCTCATCAAGTTGTAAACTCCTCCAAGATATAGAATTTGATTTATTAATTATTCTTCAATCATCACCATTGTCAAGTGCTCATTTCCCATGTTGGAGACAATATTTGTTGAGTGAATGCAATGTTACAATTTATTAACAATGCCCTGTAGTTTTAGGAGCACCTGGGTGGCTCAGTCGGTTAAATGGCCGAGTCTTGACTTCAGGACAGGTCCTGATCTCAGGGTCCTGGAATCGAGCCACACATCAGGCTCCACACTCAGCCGGGAGTCTGCTTGAGGGTTCTCTCTCCCTCTCCTTCTGCCCCTACTCCTGCTCTAAATACATACATACAGAAATCTTTAAAATAAACAATGTTCTGTAGTTTCAGATGTTAGAGTGTGACAAAAATCTATGAGCAGACCTTGTTCCTGTTGTATTTCTGGAACACCCCCAGGAACCAGCAGCCACCCCAAGACCACAAAAGCTACCAGACCAGTAGATCCTGAGTCCTCAAAGTAAAGTTAGTTTCACAAACCCCTTTCCAGCCTCATGAGCCTATTTTCTTCCTTCTGAGACAGTTGTTTTCTCACCTGATCAGTTTTTTTTTTTAATTTTAACTTCACTATGGTTAACATAGCGTTAGTTTCAGCCGTACGATATGATGATTCAACAATTCTATACATCATTCAGTGCCCTCCTTAATTCCCATCACCTATTTCACCCGTCCCCCACCCAGCCCTCCCCTCTGGTAACCATCAATTTGTTCTGTAGAGTTAAGAGTGTGTTTCTTGGTTGGCATCTCTCTCTCTCTTTTCTTCCCCTCGGTCGTTTCTTAAATTTCACACAGGAGTGAAATCACATGGTATTTGTCTTTCTCTGACTGACTTTGCTTAGCATTATACCTTCTAGTTCCATCCATGTTGTTGCAAATGGCAAGATTTCATTCTTTTTATGGCTGAATAATATTCTATTGCATATATACACCACATCTTCTTTATTCATTCATCAATTGATGGACACTTTGGCTGTTTCCATAATTTGACTATTGTAAATAATGCTGCTACAAACATAGGGGTGCGTATATTCCTTAGAATTACTGTTTTTGTATTTGGGGGATAAATACCCAGTAGTGCCATTACTAGATCATATGGTAGGTCTACTTTTAACTTTTTGAGGAACCTCCATACTGTTTTCCACAATGGCTGCACCAATTTGTATTCCTACCAACAGTGCATGAGGGTTCCTTTTTCTCCACATCCTCATCAATACTTGCTGTCTCTTTTGTTTTTTATTTTAGCCATTCCGACAGGTGTAAGGTCATGTCTCATTGTAGTTTTGATTTGCATTTCCCAGATGATGGGTGTTGATGAGCATCTTTTCATGTGTCTGTTGGCCATTTGTATGTATTCTTTGGAGAAATGTTTGTTCATGCCTTTTTCTCATTTTTAATTGGATTATTTGTTCTTTGGATGTTGAGTTGTATAACTTTTCTAGTATTTTGGATACTACCTATCAGATATGTCATTTGCAAATATCTTCTCCCATTCATTAGGTTGTCTTTAAGTTTTGTTGGTTGTTTCCTTAGCTGTGCAGAAGCTTTTTATTTTGAGGTAGTCCCAATAATTTATTTTTGTTTTTATTTCCCTTGCATTAGCAGACATATCTAGGAAAATGTTGCTATGGCCGATGTCTGAGAAATTGCAAGCTGTGCATTGTTTTAAGATTTCTATGGTTTCAGGCCTCACATGTTGGTCTTTAATCCATGTTGAGTTTATTCTTGTGTATGGTACAAGAAAGCAGTCCATTCCATTCTTTTGAATGGAGCTGGCCAGTTTTCCCAAAACCATTTGATGAAGACTTTTTCCACTGGATATTCTTTTCTGCTTCGTCAAAGATTAACTGACCATATAATTGTGGGTTTATTTCTGGGCTTTCTACTGTGTTCTTGATCTATGTGTCTATTTTTATGCCAGTACCATACTGTTTTGATTACTAGAGCTTTGTAATATAACCTGAAGTCTGGAATTGTGAAACCTCCAGCTTTGCTTTGCTTTTTGAAGACTGCTTTGGCTAGCTGGAGTCTTTTGTGGTTCCATACAGTTTTTGGATTGTTCGTTCTAGTTCCTGTGAAAAATGCTGTTGGCATTTTGATAGAGATTGCATTAAATCTGTAGGTTGCTTTGGGTAGTATAGACACTTGAACAAATATTTGTTCTTCCAATCCATGAGCATGGAATGTCTTTCCATTTCTTTCTGTCATCTTCAATTTCTTTCATCAATGTTTTACAGTTTTCAGAGTATAGGTTTTTCACCTCTTTGGTTAGGTTTATTCCTAGGTATCTTATTATTTTGGGTGCAAGTATAAGTGGGATTGTTTTCTCAATTTTTCTTTCTGCTGCTTCATTATTAGTGTAAAGAAATGCAACAGATTTCTGCATATTGATTTTATATCACCTGATCAGTTGTTTTTTTTTTTTTTAACCTGATCAGTTTTAACAAGCATGTCCTATTTAGGGTCACAAAAGTCAACACATTTAAGGTTTTTTGTGTCTCTTCATTCATTCATTTAACAAATGTATTGAGTATTTCTCAAAAGGCATCTACTGAGGATAAAAGAGTAATACACAGGAACTTTCCCTCCCTGAACTCCTGATGTAGCAGGAGAAACAACACTCCATGAGGTCAAAGACTATACCTGCCTTGCTCCCTGCTGAGTCCTCACAGTCTGACGCGGGTCCTGGCACATCTGGAGCATTCAGTCAGTATTTGTTGAGTTAAAAATTCATTAAAGCTCATATAACACTGTATGTTAACTCTACTAGAATTGAAATTTAAAAATTCATTAAAAGTGATGTGTTAAAAAGAGAAGTATGGCTAAAGCTGGTGGTAAAGTACATGGAAGGCAGGAATTTGCTCTGTCCGAGGGGGTAGTAAAAGGAGTGGTTTTAGAAAAGAGAGAGAGCATCATTACCAAATCTTGAATGATAGACAGAAGTATATTAAATTGAGAGAGGATAAAAGTTGCCAAAGCTGAGTGAACAACACCAGAAGATGTGAAAGTGTGTGGCAGGCTATCAGGTATGACTGATCAGCCTTACCATTCTTTACAATGGAGACCATTTTGAGAATTTGATGACCACTCTGACCAAATTTCTCTGGAAAAAAATACACTTAAATGCATTTGGGGCACGTGGGTGGCTCAGTTGGTTAAGTGTCTGCCTTCAGCTCAGGTCATGATCTCAGGGTCCTAGGATCGAGCCTCACGTCAGTCTCCCTGCTCAGTGGGGAGCCTGCTTGTCCCTCTACCCATCCCCCCAGCTTGTTTCTCTGTTTCTGAAATAAATAAACAAAATCTTTTTAAAAAATAAATGCATGTAAGAAGGTGTTTTCTGCATAGCTTTGGCAAAGACCCAAAGGTAAGTGGGTCCATATTCCAAATTAAGGTTTCATAACACCTATGCAGGATTTACAAAAACTGGTTTTGAAGTCCTTCACTCATCATGCAGCTTGAGGTCGTACAGGTTTGAGGCAGGAGGATGTTATCACAAGGTAGTGTGGGGCTGAGGTATTTTCCTCATTGCTCCAAGTAGGGAGAGGGAGAAAAGAGGAAGGGGTGGAGCTAAGTGAGAGGAATAGAAGGGGTCCACACAGAGTACTTGGTAGACACAATGAGCTACACTTTATCTCATGACTGAGAATATGAAGACACGGAGGGAATGAAGTAGAGAGAAAATGACATGGTGAATTTAGTGAGTGGCAATTCTCTGAAGAAGCATCACGACAGGTAAGAACTGGCCTGGGGTTCTTTTTAAAGGGACTGTTTGGGGGGCAGGAAGTTGGTGAGTAAAATGGCCCAGCAGAAAGGTGTATTTCTGGGGCCAGAAGGCTGGAATGGCCAGATGGAGGAGGAAAGATGGCATTGGATATTCCCAGTGGAGAAACTTTTGAAGAAACCCACAAAAATGCACCAAAAAGAAAAGGTCCAGAGATCACCAATACCAAACCCCAATCAGCTGAAGTCCCTTTCACAAAATCTATCCTGTTGGCCAGCCATGAAGGTGCCAGAACCTTAGCTAGTAAATGGTGAAGAGTTGACAAAGTAAGGAGAAAAGAAGCCAAGGGGCCTTCCAGATCAAAGCAGTAACAAGCTGGGGCAGAAGGATGTTTTAAATCAGAGAAGAGTTTGCAGTCTCGAGTGTTACATTGGACTGGAATGTCAAATAAAACACAAATCTGGATTTTGTAAGAAAAGACTTATTTAAAGACTATTGCAGTGGGGGAGGAGAATTACTGCAGTGGAGGAGAACACTCTGGTCATAAGGTCTGCATGCATCTCCAGGTTTAGGCGAAGAGTTTTTCTGGTTTAGGGAGCAGTAAACAAGGCTAGAAAAAAAAAAAAAAAACAGGTGTTGGGAAGTGGGATGAAAGGGTAGTGTGATTAGAGAACAGAGAATGTTTTACTTTGAAGCCAGCCTACTCTCAGGAGAGGTTGGTTGGATGTGGCTCAAGCTGAGGATGAGTTGAAATTCAGGGGCCCAGAGGAAGGAGAGAAACTTAACCAAAGTTTGATTAGCAAAGGATTTGTTCCTATTAATCAATAGAGACAAGTGGTTCAGCTAATCATTTATGAGGCAAAGAATGAATGAGATTAGCAGGGTCAGTGTCTGGCCTTGACATAGGTAAACAAAGAGGCATCCATTTGTCTTCTCGAAGTTATATGGCGAAGGACGGTAATTTGAAATAAGCTATTTCCCAGAACACAGAGGGCGGGGCGAGGGGCGATTTCCTAACCGTCACTGTTTTCCAGTAGCAAAGGGCTCAGGTGAAATTTAATATTGTCAGGAATTTTCAATTTCTACAATAAGAGTGTAGCTGTAATTGGAAAGGACCCGAAAATCTACAGAAGTTGCTAACATTTTACCCAAGAGCAAGAAAAACTAGTCCACTGGACGTGCTTGAAAGGATGGTGGCTCATTAAATCCCTTTGAATTCAGCTCATTTAATGTAACAGCTCCACATGTAAACACACAATTGTATGTTCAACTTCGGGGATTTCTCAGATCCTGGGCTAGAAGATCTCAGGGTGTACAGAAAGGGGGAAAATGGAAGCAGAAGAGGCAGCATACTTACCCAAGCAGCCTTGATGGTTTTCTGAATCAGATAAATAACATATGAGGTTTGCCTTCTGGGGGCATTTACTTCAAGAGAGTGAAAAAATAAATATGAACAGATTATTATAAAAATAGAAATATCCAAATACCATGAGAGATACAAGAATTTAGAAAAAGAAAATCCTCATTACCCAAAGAGCTATAAGAATTCACTAAAAGAGCATTTTTTTTCTTCCCTGAGATCATCAGGAAAGGTGTTCTAAAAGGATAGAGTTGATTCTAGCCCCGGGGTTGATTTAGAAAATGTGGAGAGAGGAGGAACAAGGGTATTCCAGCTGGGGTGACAACAAGCACCGGAGAGGAGACAGGATTTGAGAGGACCTACGTGAGGACTTGCAAGTAGCTGGAGTAGGGGATACAGGAAAAGAAGTTGGGGAGATAATGTTCTAAAGGAGGTAGCAAGCCATGAATGCCACATACTAATGGAGTTTACTGTGATTTCATTCTACATGAAAGACCAAGCCCCAGAAAATATTTGACAAGTCAATGGCATGATCAGATCTGTGGTTTAAGAAATATAACTGTATCAATGTCAAAAAAGAATTGAAGAGAGAAGACCTGGGGTATAAAGATGGGTCAATGCCACAACTGATATGCAAAGTGAACCACTTTTTAATACCACCTTCTGTTTACGACAAAACTATTTTTAGTAGCAACTGTGAAATGAAATAAATAATGTAATGGACAGGAAAGAAAAGCAGCAATTAAGATGTTTCCCTATAGCTCTGTGATATATTTATGACATTAAAGAAATTAAAAACAAAATCAATATTATAGAGCAAATGTACATATATACATGCATCTACATGTATGTGGATAAGCTTTTTAATATCTTTAAACATATTTTTGGAAAAGGGGGAAATCTTACACATATGGGTCTGCCACAATAGTGAGTATTAACATTAAAGTTTCTTTTTTTTAAGATTTTATTTATTTATTTGAGAGAGAGAGTGAGAGTGAGAGAGAGAGAGAGCATGAGAGGGGGAAGGGTCAGAGGGAGAAGCAGGCTCCCCGCTGAGCAGGGAGCCCAATGCGGGACTCAATCCTGGGACCCTGGAAGCATGACGTGAGCTGAAGGCAGACGCTTAACCAACTGAGCCACCCCAGGCACCCTAACATTAAAGTTTCTGTTAAGAGCCTCAATTTTTGCAACTTGGTCAAAATTGAGATTTTTGCATATTCCCGACCAGTGATGAGTATGGCCAGATTTTTTCATCTCTCTTCATTGAGTTGATTGATGAACATGTTTTATTAATTTTAAGTTTGAAATTCTTTTTTTCACATGAAGGAACCAATATTCTGTGGGCAGTTATGGTCTTAAACCTAAGAATAAGTTTGGCAGAGATTCATAAAAAAAAATCTTATTTCCCAGTAATTTCTAAAAATTGAAACACAAAAACTCCAGATGCCCACCTAGATTGACAGAATGGAGCTAATTCCAATTTTGCTTTTTAATCTTCATAGACCCTAGACTATCCTTGTTTTTTTCAGATCTACTGTTTAAATGCAAGAATATGTGATATCACATGGTTGAGAGATCCAAATTGTACCTGAAGCATGCTTGAACACTTCCAACACTTCCTTGCTCTGGATATGCTCCAGGTACAAAGGCACGTCGCTTGGTCTGTATGTGTGGGGGGCAAACCGTGCAAGAGGAACTTCTCTAGATTAATGTCTGTGTGCAATGTTTTTTAAAAGATAAAACAAAGGGGCTAATTGGAAGCTACTATAATTTGCAATTACTGTTGAAATCTAATAACAACAGCAGCCATTCTTTAGCACATATACCAACAGAGGATTTTTTTTTTTAGAGGAGAAGTGTACTATCGCTGACGTTTTGTTTAGAGTTACAAGTGCCTGATGTAATAACAAGCAAATGATCTTTTTGTCAGTTACATTTTGAAGTCCCTGTAATTTACAATTCACTCCTTTACTACCTGTAACTGAGACAACAGCTTTCACTGCCCCGCTCTTAAATCCTCCTCCACAGAGAAGGGAAGGGAAAATGGAAACTGGCAATTTGGTAAGTCTCAACCCTGTGCCTAACAGTATGCTGGATGCTTATGTAAGAAAACTCTTTGAAGAGATTATCATATTGTCATTTTAAGGTGAAGAATATTAGAATCAACTGCCAAAGATTACACAGCAAAGAAGCAGTGAGGTTGGAATTCAAACTGAGATTGTTCTGACTCCAAAGCACACACTATTTCTACTCTACCTGCTTTCTTGAGGGCAAGGAGGTGAATTTTAAGGCCGTGGCAGAAGTTAGATGTAATTAGTGCTTGAGTTTGACAGCATCAAGAGAACGGAGAGAAGATCCTGGCATGGGGAAGATGGTGATACTGCAGGTTCAAAACGGACCAAATCTGACAATATATTGGATGTGGGAACAATGAAGATGGCGAAATTCAAGTTTAAAAAGCCTGGAAAGAACAGAGCCAGGCAATATTTGGGACACCGATACCTAGCAGTTGCCAATAATACCTTATTGAAATTTCAATGAGGGGAGCCTGGGTAGCTCAGTCAGTTAAGCATCTGCCTTCAACTCAAGTCATGATCCCAGGGTCCTGGGATCCAGCCCTGCATCAGGGAGCCTGCTTCTCCCTCTCCCTCTGCCTACTTGTGCACTCTCTGTCTCTCTCTGTCAAATAAATAAATAAAATCTTAAAAAAAAAAGAAATTTCAATGAGTAAAAATCTACCTACTGGGACTCCCGTCAGAGAGCTGCTATGAGGAGTGAATGCTTTTGTAAGCTGCTTGGCGTGGATAAGGGATACTCTCTAGAAACAGTAGTTGAACACAAATTGCCTTCTAAGAATGGGTAGTCTAGTTAATCATATAACTTTTGCTTACTGAGCAGGATATGCAAGTTTGGAGGCAGAGCTGAATTGCTCAGGAAGGCAGAGAAGAGGTTAATGTAGCTATGATGTTTAGTGGCATACATTTGCCCTCTAACCTCAGCCTCAGGGTAAATTTTTTTCAAATATCATAGCTTGGAATGTCAACAAATTAACAGCTTCCCAAGTATACTTACGTTGGGTGCTGCATGTAGTACTACTTGAAAAATAAACTAGATAGATAAATAGATAGATACATAGATACACAGATACACAGATAGAACAAATGAGCAGATTTGCAAGGGCCAATAGGCACAGCCATGCATGTAGACTCACAAGCAATTTAGGGTCATTCTGTTCATGCATTTGGATTAATGGCATCTTCCCAGGCAACATACCTCCCAGGATGGCTCTTTCTGACACTTTGGTTTCTTTTCTCAATGGGTGGGATCCTGTTTCTTTTCCTATCATCTATTTTCCCCAATCACCTATACAGACAAGACCAGAACAAGTTTGTTTACCTCTGTAGCGCTCTCATAGGGGTAATTCTCCTGGAATCCCACGGGCCACCTGCTGGGAGGACACTGCACTGATATCAACTGCCACTATGGGGCAGCAGGAAGCTATTTCCCTGCCTATTTCTGAGTATCACTGGATTTCACATTCCTAAGACTGAACACTCTCATTCAATATCTATTTTTAATTCTTGAAAAATACTTTCGTATGACCGATTGTTTTACAATAGGTATGTTTTACCTACTTCTTAAAACTATGTAAAACTTAAAAATTCTATTCATACCATATTTATAAAGAATCTTAAATACCTTGAATGTCTTTAATGACATATCCCAATGTGGCTAGATCGTCTAAACCAATCATTTACAGGACTCTGAGAATCATTTAAATTTTGAAAAGTTTACTCTTTCCCACATCTGAAGAGTCACATTCTACCCTCAGTCAGTAAGAGCTCAAATTTACTGAGTTTGCATGTGACAAGAACAGTTCTAGGTGCTTTGTGTAGATGGACTCATATAGTCTGAAGGTAGCTTCCATTCTCAATTCTTTTTCAGATGAGACACCTAATCAGACGTCAAAACATTGCAAAAGTCACAAAGCTAGTAAGAGATGCTCAAATTTACATCCAAAGTGTTGTCTGGCCCCAAAGTGTTGTCTGGCCCCAACACTCTAATTCATTTACTCTAAGACAGGCCCTAATAAACAATAAGAACACAATTTAACAATTAAAATTATTAAACGCTACTGTTGCACCATGGAAGCCCATGAACATTATGGGCACGTGACAGATCTACAAAAATTACAAGTTCTGAGACCTTTCACCTGAACTACAGAGCAAACTAAGAAAGACTGGGAAGAAAAAAAAAAAACTACTTTGAAAGGGTTAAGGATTCCAGAAGGCTGTAATAGCAGGTTTGCAATCAAGGGCCACCATAAAGAAACAGCAGGAGAGGGGGGAGGTAATCTTGGTCATGCTGTGAGTGCACAAGTCTTTAGTTTAGAATTGTGTCAAACCACCCAGGAGCAGAAGAGAAAGCTGTGTTTAAACTTTGTTCCGTTTCAAAATGGACATAGTATTTTTTTTTTCTGAAGCCCCAAAACTGAAGATTAACTTAGAGCATTTGATTCAATAGTATCCATCAGAAAAGTTGGACTGGGTTTTTGCTAACAGGGTTACTTAGGACAAGTCTATTTTACCATATTAAAATAAAATAAAAATTATCCATACTATTTAGCAGCAAAAAGCTTTTGAACCCACCTCCCAAGTAAAACCACAACATTCTTCAATTCTGCTCTCTGGTAGGTCAATCAATCTGGACTTTAAAAAAAGGGGTAGTGGGGGAGAGATGAAGAAGAAATGTTTGTTTAAATATGTTGCTTCACTATTCCACTGCCCAATTCCCTTTACCCATTTGGAAGAGAGATCCATTTAGGCCATCTGTGCACTTTCATTCACATCTATGGGTGTAACTTGGTTTTCTGAGGTGCAGAACAAAGTCTCCCAGGAGCATGGTCGTGCAATTATATTTTTTTTCCAAGCAGGAAAGCCAAATCTTGAGGTTTGGAAGAGCTAAATGAAAACGATGTTGGCAGTAAGTTCTACAGCAAGTTGGTCCAATCTGAAAATGGGCACTTTCCTTTTGCATACACTACATCTTTAACCACCCTTTCTGAATCCTGATGGATTCATGCCAATCAATGAAAGATTGTTTTTCAGGAGGAAGAATCAGAAATACTACTTCAGGTATTTAACCACACAGATTTTTGGTAACTGAGCTTTCATGAAACATCAGTTCTGTTGAACAGGAAAAACCTGAGAATGGGAAAATGTAGAGATTCTTCTACTTCTCCAAGAAACTCAGCCCTATCACCCTGAAAGCTACAATGTTATGCCCAGTGGTTTCACTGAGAACCAGCGCAACAGAGAAATTATACTTATCTCAGTCAGGGGTTGCTAGGAGAGGAGCAAGTAAACATCTCACAATATAATCAATACTTTTGGGGGGTTCAAAATGTTATTAATGTGCTATTCTGTTTAAAATGTTAGTAAGAGGATAGCACTAACTGCCTTCTATTTACTATTAGTATTTCCATTTAATACAAAGTTCCTCATTAAATGACTTTAGGAGAAATTAGCATTTATAAGCACGTTTTCTAATTAACTTTTCCATAACGATGGCCTGGAGCCTTCTTATAGATTTGTGCCAATTATCTCCACTTTGCATTCTTCTGCTTATGAAAGCATTAATTCTCTTATTCGTCCTGAATGCTAAATGGATCCAATAGTTCCCTAAATTCTCTCCTCGGAAGTCAGTGCTCTACAATCCACAATATCTAGACTGCCCTTCCCTCCCCACAGATTTTTTTTTTTCCTGAGCACTTCTGATTATTTTCACAAAGGGTATCACAACACAGGATCTCCTCTGCTCCAGCTTGTTCAGTGCCCTCGATTTGGATGAAAGACATTTATTTTGTGATTGTGACTGTAAAGAGTCCAAATGCTTATTCTTTCCGATTAAACAGGTTTCTTCACTTATTCACTATATATTTTCAAATGTCAGTGTGATTTTGTTAGAAGGAACATCAAGGAATTTCTAAAAATTAATCACTGCATTTAAGATGAGACTCCCAGATATTCTCTTGCTTGAGACAAAAACAAAACTGAAAACCCAAGTCCCTTGAAATAAATGCATAGTCCTTTTGTATGTGCTAATTGCAGACACACAATAAAATTCCAAAAGCAAGTCAACGGTCAATGTTTCCACTATAAGGAAACAAAGACTTGAGAGAAAAAAATGTAAGAATTTAATGATTCCTGTAAAAACATCCTATGTGAAAATACTATCACCCACCATCACTTTCCCCCTTTCCTTTTACTAACTACAGCACAGTTTTTCAAAGAATTTTTGGCATCTCCAGATGATAAATTATGTGAATTATTGTTGGATCAAAATTCCTTTGAAATAACTGCAGGTGTTCAAGATCCTGTCAGAGCAAATGCATTTTAAGTCCCCTGAAGACTGACACTCGGCCATTTCTCAGGCTTCTTTGAGGTAGAGCTCCTGTTGGGAGTGGCTTTGTTTAAAATTGGAGACATATGGAGAGCTGTGCGGTGAAGACAGGAGGAAGCCTGTCCAACTGGCACAGAATTAGAATCTAACTCCTGATTTAAGTCCACATTTGAGGGTCTCTCTTTCTGCTCTGTATTCGCCCCTTTATGTCTTCCTAATCTGTAGTAAAATGCTACAAGGAGGGGTATGTCATTGCTAAAATGGGAACTATAGCTTCTTAGAAACATAATTTGATTCAACGTAACAATGTTAATTATAAATGTGATCGGCTTTGGAAAAATCCTCTGCATTCACGGTTTATTTTCCTTGAGGTTCCTCTATAGAAAATGGATTTAAAGATACTGTTTTTTAAATTAATACAGGAAGTAAAACCTAGCAAGTATTTCTGCCTTTTGAAAGAACAGATGGATGGATGAATAAATACTGTCTTATATTTTAAGAAAAGGGAAGGGCACTAAATATAACAAATTATAAGTCATACGTTAAAAGCATATTACAAGTCTCATTAAATTCTTATATAATATTTAGAAGATAATTACTTTTATTGTTCACGCTTGTCTATTAAGAAAATTGAGGGTCAGAAAACTTAAGTTGTTCAATGTCACATGGATAGCAAGAACAGAAAGAGATTTTTCCAGCTTTGCTTCATTCTTACCAATGGCCATTCTCTTTCCATTTTACTCGTATTTCCGAAAGATCAACTTTAGGCTTTGATAATTGTCTCTACTATATTTAGGTTAAACCACAATTGCTAGCACTCGACTATTTTTGACCAAGTATGTTAATTCCATATAAATCCAAAGCAATTTTTGTTTCCTCTCTCATTTCCTGCTTTCATTATTTTTTCCTTACTCTTTTCATTTATTGTTGTACTTCTACTTTTTAAGTTTTTACAATTTATTACTTTTTTCAGTTCTTTTTGTATTATATACACGACGTTTATAAATTACAAGGACCTTGGCAATATCCCACTAACTTTGATTAGTATTTCCACTGTCACTTAATTCCAAATATTTATGATTTTTGATTCCTTAATTGCTGAGTTATTAAAAATGATGTTTTTGTTTTTGCTTTTGTTTTTATTTTTGTGGGGTTTTTTTGTTTTGTTTTGTTTTTTGAGAGAGAGAGCACAAATGGTGGGGGAGAGGCAGAGAGAGAGAGAATCTTAAGTAGGCTCCAAGCCCAGCTCAGAGCCCGATGCAGGGCTCGATCTCACAGCCCTGAGATCCTGCCCTGAGCTGAAATCAAGAGTCAGGTGCTTGGGCGCCTGGGTGGCTCAGTTGGTTAATTGTCTGCCTTTGGCTCAGGTCACGATCTCAGGGTCCTGGGATCGAGGCCCACATCGGGCTCCCTGCTTGGTGGGGAGCCTGCTTCTCCCTCTGCTGCTTCCCACTGCTTGTGCTCTCTCTCCCTCTGTCAAATAAATAAATAAAATCTTAAAAAAAAAAAAGTCAGGTGCTTAACCTCCTGAACCACCCAGGTGCCCCCAAAACTGTTTAGATGCAGGATCCTATTGTTAATTATGTTGCTCAAGATGTCCATAACTGTCAATTTTGGTCTGTTTTATACTTGAAATACAGAGAGATAAGTATATAAAATGTCTCATTCTGATGAGAGAGATTTATTCTAAGGGACTATGATGGTTGTAAGAATAAAATCTGTACAGTGGAACAGTGGCATGGAAATTCCCAAGAGTAGATGTAGTAGAGTCCAAATTTCACAGGGAAGTACGTTGGAAACTCAGGCAGGGTTTCCATGTAACAGTCTCAAGGATTTCTTTTATCTTCAGAAAACTCCAGTCTTTGCTCTTAAGGCCTTCCACTGATTGGCAGAGGTATACCCACATTATGGAAAGTAATCTACTTTATTCAAAGTCTACTGATTTAAATGTTAATCATATATAAAAATACCGTCACAGCAACATCTAGACTGGTATTTGACCAAACAACTGGGCATCACAGCCTATACAAATTGACACATAAAATTAACCCCCACACTATTCTATTTAGTGACAATTTTAGAACTCATAGCTTTTCCTATGCATTTATTTTTTTTAAAGATTTTATTTATTTATTCATGAGAGACAGAGAGAGAGGCAGAGGGAGAAGCAGGCTCCCTGCAGAGCAGGGAGCCCAATGCGTGACTTGATCCCATGACCCTGGGATCATGACCTGAGCCGAAGGCAGACGCTTAACCAACTGAGCCACCCAGGCGTCCCTGCATTTAATTTTTTAAGGGTCAAGTGACCATCTGAATTTCTAATAATATATGCTTAATAAAATCTAAAGGCATTCAGCATAATGTAAAGATTTTAAAATACCTTAATTCAAATTATTCCACTCCTCACTTATATGTTATTTTTGTCCATTATCTTATTTCTATATTATTTTTTAAACAAGCCACAGATATTATCATTGCTGTTTTATATAGTCATTTTAAAAAAGGTTTTATCCATATATTTTTAATTTGCATGTTTGCTGTTAATTTTTGTATTTAAGACATGCATTCTGGGATTATCTCCCTTCCTTCTAAATGTATCATTTGGGGGTTCCTTTAGTAAGTGTCCATAGGTAATAAGTCATTTGCCTTGTTTGTCTGATAATGGCTTTGTTTTAACACTCTTCTTTAATGATGATTTAAAACAATATGAAGTCCTAGCTTGACAGTTGTTCTCCACTCTGTTGATAATTCTGCCATCACTCTAAATAGATCATTTACAGATAATCGGCTTTTCTCTGAGTGCTTTTAAGATCTTTTATTTTCCTCTATCTTACTACAGTTTTAGTACAACATGTCTTGATGTGTATTCCTTTTTATATTTTACCGGTATTCATTGTGATTCCTGTGCTTCTTTATTTCACCAGTTCTAGAAATTTCTCACCTATTATCTCTTTGAAACTGAATCTCCCTGTATTCTATTCTGTTTTCTGGAACTCCAGTTAAACAAATATTAAAACTTATTCTCTTCTGCATATTGCCTAATGGAATTTTCATATTTCCCATCTTTTTCTCCTTCGGTGTAGCTTTCTAGTTAGTATCTTAAGCTCTGCATTCTAGTTTAACTGTCCTCACTTCATCCATGTCTACTCTGTTTTACTTTTTCGAGAGTTATTATCCTATTTTTAAATTTAATGGTATATTTTTATTTGTTGAAGTTCTACCTGGTTATTTTGCAAACAGTGTTTGTATGTTTGCTTTTTGTAATATGTTATCCTTGTCAGATTTTTATGCATTTTTTACATGTTTAAGTAACTTAAATGTTCTTGTTTTGTTTTACTCTGTCCTATTTTTACTTACTTGCCCTCACTGTGTTTTATAATTTTGGGTTGTGAACTCATGTTTGAAAGTTTGGATTTTCCCTGTGGAAATCCTGATGGGTCTGAGTTAGGATTTTTGTTTCCTTCTGTCAAGTGCCTATAGGTGCTGCCTTACCACTCTGGAATCACTGAGTAAATTTCTTGATTTGGGGTTTACCTTAATTTCAAAGTGAAATTATTTCAAACCCAAAATCTAAAGGAGAACATGCTGATCTTTTAAAAATATTTCAAGGAAAATTTTGTTGTTTTCTACCCAGAGCCCAGGTTGAGATCAAAGATTGTCCTTATCGGCTCCCTTTGCTGCAATGGATTTCTTTCTCCAGTCTTCCTTTGACACACAGTGTGGTCTTCTAATAGTCCAGACTTACATAGGAGTATCAATGCAAACTTCCTGCTTTACATGGCTCAAGGCTCTATCTCCAGAGCCTCGTTTAATTAATAGAACCCAGGACTCTGCGCAGGATCAGCTACATAATCTGTGGAGCCCTTTGCAAAATACAAATGAGCAACCTTTATTCAAAAAGCAGGAAAAAAGAGTTACCATTGAAGTTACTAAAACATCAAACTTTTTCCTTTCTTCCATAATCCTCTTGACTCATTACTGTGCTTTTTTATTTGCTATTTAATATCATGCTCCTTCAGGCATGTGACCACTCACGAGGTGAATACACACCCTCACATCATCCTAGAGCCCACCCTACAGCTTGACATTTGAAGTCTACCTGTTGCTAGGTTTGTCCTTTTGTCAACCAACAGACCAATGTGCTATGCCTGGCCAGGTTCGAAAAGTCAATTTCTTCTTCTCATGGGTCCACCTCCCTAAGCCATAATAGATGAGCAACACTCAAGGCAGTACAATCTGTGCTGGGACATACTCAGCACCTGGATTAGGGACAGGTGAGTGGCTCACCCCTGCTGAGTCACCTATAGAATATCCTATGGTATGTAGTCTGGGGCGGGGGGGGGCGGGGGACAGCCACTACCATGTCCTCCCAGCACCAACCCTCTCTCAAGTCTGCACCCAGATCCCACTGTGGGCAGGGGGCAGCAAAGGTTGCTGAAGTAGTTGGGGAAGGGTGGCCCTGTGGGGTGGAGAGTCTTCACAGTGGGTTGCAACAACAGTCACTAGGTGGGGGTAGAGATAGGGAAGCCATGTGAGGTCAAGGTCTGGGGGAGCAGGGACTGGGCAGCTAAGAACATATCCAGGGTATTCAAGGAGGTGGTGGGTGACAGGACCATGCTTGATTTGAGATTCTGGGCCCCCGTGGCTTGCTCCATTGTCCCATCGAACTTCACTTATAAACCACAAATTCTGGGCACCTGGGTGGCTCAGTCCATTAAGCATCTGCCTTCTGCTCAGATCATGATCCCAGGATCCTGGGATCAATTCCCTCATCAGGCTCTCTGTTCAGCGGGGAGCCTGCTTCTCCCTCTCCCTCTCCCTCTGTGCTCTCCCTCTCTCTTAAATAAATAAATAAACAGACAAACAAATAAAATCTTTACAAAAACAAAATAAACCACAAATTCTAATATAAAATTGTTAAGAACTTCAAGAGGGCAACTACAGAGCACTAAACTGCAAGTACAGGGCCCTTTTGAGCATGGTAATCCTGACCACACACTCGGCCGGACTCTCAGCTACCAAGACTGGCAAAGGAACAGCCAGGGGAAGCTGTCATTAGAACATGGAAAATGGTGGCAACATAAAGACCTGCGGGCTTGGGTATAGGGACAGAGCCAATATATGCAGGGAGGTTCCAGGGTAATAAATACCCCGACCTCACCTTCTTCCCCTTGCTCTAATTACCTGTTTGTATCTCCCATTAGCCAAACCCTCAGGAGCTCATAGATATAGTACATAAAGGTAACATTCTGAGGAACAGAACATGATAGAGGGTGAACACGGTTTCTGGAGGAGCACAGGTGCCAATGAAGAACCCATGAGCTTTCTTACAGTGTGTGTACATGCATGAGAATGTTTGTGTGTGTCTGTGTAAGGGACGGGAGGGTAAGATAGTGAACTTGCAAAATTGTCCTTCACAGTAACAATCAGGGATGTTGATTAGCAACTGCTGTGTTTAATGAAGCTTAAACTTTCTTGTTTTTCACTGCCTTCTCATTGCATGTTATTTATGATAGCAACCTGGCCTTGTAGATTTAGGGTTACGGTTAGGGTTAAGAAATTTATTCAACAACTTTTTGTTATAATTCAAAAGAAAAAGGGGGAGTTTGGTGAAGAGAAAGAGATGAATTCAAGAATGATTTTAGAGATAATATTATTAAGATGGTAACCAATGAAATTTGGCAAGCAAGTAAAAGGAGAGAACTAGTATAAATCCTAGATTTAAGGCATACATACCAGTTATATCGTGGGTCTAGCATACCAAAACAAGAACTGATTTGGAAAAACACATTTCAGATACTTAGAATATGTGATTTTTGAGGGCACTGGGGTGGTTCAGTCCGTTAAGCCTCTGACTCTTGACTTCAGCTCAGGTCATTATCTCAGGGTCCTGGGATCAAGCGCCGCATTGGGCTCCCTGCTCAGTGAGGAGTCTGCCTGAGATTCTTTCCCTTTCCCTGCGCTCTCCCTCTCTTTCTCTCTCTCTCTCTGGGCTCAGTGCACAGTCTGCTTATCACTCTCCCTCTGTCCCTCCCTGCCCTCTCAAATAAATAAATTAATAGATAAAATCTTTAAAAAAAACATGAGGTTTTTGTGCACCATCAACCTAGAAACAGTAAGCATAATTTCTTCTAATCTGGCCTCTTTTTTTGAAGATTTAAGTTTTGTAGGGAATCACTGAACAAATCATTCTACCTAAAAGACTTCTTAACTGAACATAGATGCTTCTTCTCTCCAGAATTCCTAGAACCAAATGAAAATTTCAACTTTCTCTTTATTTCTACTTTCTTGTAAATAGTCATTGATAGTTTCCATCTTGATAGAATCTCTATCCCTAGAAAAGTAGACATTGTTACATATATTAACAATGGACAACATGAAATGCCTAGCTGCATAATAATGAAAAGTAAATGTAAGCAGTTCATAACAGCATGTAATAAAAATATAATTCAAAATACCATTAGACTAGGCTGTCAGCAGTCAAAAGGCACATGCATTTTAAAATTTAGACACTTAAGATATTACTCTTTATGTATATACAGCCAATTCTTCTCAGCAATGAATAAAAAATTCAAGGTAAACACTAAGTGAAGCATAAAACATTTGGAATTGATTTAATTTTTTTGCCCAGCTTTTATAAGAGGTTCTCACAATTCTCTATAGAAATCCTGGTCCATGAACTATGTAAATTAGTCCTTTAACTGAGGCTTAAAGTGGAAGGATATACTCCAGAGATTGGACTGTCATCAGGGACAGAAACCCTAGTCTAGGCTATTTATTGAAAAAGCATATAAAATTTTTTATTAGTATGTAGATGTTCTCTGGAAAAGACAAAATACTTCTTTCATTCATGCTTAACAATTCCCTGTAGACGAGAATGCTTTATCTATATTGGAGAAAGCTGAGTTTGAAAGAGTTGATTCTATTGGAACATTTTTCTGTATTATATTCTGGCAAAGTTTTAATTTACATATATCCAGGAATATCCTCATAATATGAGACATTACATATGTGACATAAATTGCAGGTTCATGGAAGGCCCTCTATTAAAAATTTACTACCTTTAATATCTAGAAAATATCAATACTTGGTCAGATCCCTGCATTACAAATTTTCCTTTTTTCACTTTCTTAACAGTGTCTGTGGAAGAGCAGAAGTCCTTTCATTTTGCTGATGACCAATTTATTACTATTGTTCTTTTACGGTTATGTTTTGGTGTCCCTTTGAGAAAAGTTTGCCTAATACTAGCCGTGCATATTTTTCCTATGTTTACTTTTTAAAAATTTTATAGTTTAGCTTTTACACTGTTCTAGTTGTCTATTGCCACACGACAAAACACACCACAATTTAGTGGCTTAAAACAACAACAACGTGCATTTGGCTCATGACTCTGCAATTTGAGCCAAGCCTGGTGAGGACTGCTTGTGTCTGCTTCACTCAGTGTCAGTGGGGCATTTGAAGGCTAAGGATGACAGCATGGGAAGGTTCATTCACTCACAGTCTGGTGGTTGATACTGTCTATTAGCTGGGATCATTGCTGAGGTTATTGGTCAGACGACCTACATGTGGCCTGGGCTTCCTAATGATATAGTGGCTGGGTTCAGACACCTTCAGCGAAACAGACAGCAACAAGGTTTCACACATATTATGACCCAGCCTCAGAAGTCATAGAGTCATCGATCTCTTCTTGGAGTCAGTTGAGAAAGCTGGTCATATTAAAAGCTAACCTATATTCAAGAAGTCAGCATTTTGAAGGCAAGTTAATTTTGCAAATGTGTTTAAAATCAATACATACATTTAGGTGTAGATATGTTTTGAATTAGTTTTGACTATAGCATAAGGTAAGACTTACAGTTAATTGTCTTTCCAAAATGGATATTCGGTTCCAGCATCATTAATTGAAAGGACATTGTCTCCCCACTTTGAATTGCATCGGAATCTTTTACAAAAAGAAAATAACCACAGATAGGTAGTTCTCTTTCTGGAATTACTCTTCTGTTCCATTGATCTATATGATGATCCAGACACCAACACCACTCTTTCTTAATAACTGCAGTTTGAAAATAAATCTTGAAATCAGCTAATGTAAGTCCTCCCAACTTTGTTCTTTATGTTCAAAATTGTTTTGCCTATTTTAGTTCTTTTACATTTCCACAGAAATATGAGAATCAGATTGCCAATTGCTACCCAAAAAAATCCTACTGGGATTTTGGGCAGATTTGCATAAACTCTATTGACTAATTTTTTAAGAACTGATATTTTAACAATATTAAGTTTTCCAATTCATGAACATGATATATTGCTACTTTTATTTAGGCATTCTTTAATTTCTCTAAGAGTTTTTGTGGACATATTTTCCAATGTACAGGTTTGCCATATGCTGTTATATTTTTTCTGAAATATGTTACATTTTAAATGCTTTTTACATTATATTTTTAAAATTTCAATTTCCATTTGTTTATTGCCATTACATAGGAATGTGATTTTCTTTTTTTGCCATTTGATATTGTATTCTACATCTCTGCTAAATGCACTCAATAGTTATAGTAGCTTTTTTTTTGTGGTAGATTCTTTTGGGTTGCTTATGTAATCTTCCTTTCCAATCTGTATGCCTTTCACATCTTTGTCCTGCTTTATTACGTTGGCTAGAATCTACAATATAACACTGAGCAGAAGTCTTGAGAACAAACCTACTTGCCATTTCCTGATCTTACGGGAACACACTAGGTTCTAATAAATATGCTGTTAGCTTTAAGTTTTTCATAGATGCCTTTTTCAGGTTGAGAAATTTTTTCTTTTTTTTTTACTTTAGAAAAGGCCCTAAGCTCAAAAGAGAATTTTACCAAGAACATGTTTAATATAATGGCAAATGCTTCTAAGCCACTATTTAAGACAAGGTCTGAAAATTAACAGTAGAAGGTAGCACCAAGGAGGTTATTGTTAACCCTAACAAGCGCATTGCTGTAATGAGCTATACTCATAGTAGATATGAAAGGAAGGAAAAAGAGGTCAATATCTTTAAGCTTATTAAGGGGAAGGAAAATGTGAAGGTGCAGAAGAGAGAGGGCATCTCGTAGAAGATATTTCTTAGAGTTATACGTTGATTGGAACAAGAAATGCCAGTATTAATTGGCATAATTCATAAAAACATCATTTTATCACTCTTCATAAACTTCAGTGAGGATCATTTGTACATATCTTAAGGCACTATTTAACTTTATTTTTCCCCTTTTTTTTTTGTAGAAGAAATGCTAACTACTATTTTTGACACATCTGGTTTATCACAGAAACACTCATGATTTACCAATTATTTTCCTTTGGTTTCATCAGTTTCCTCTTTGTGTAGTGCTATGTCTCTCCACACAAGAATGTCATGTTTTTCCTTTAGGCTAATGTATACAACATGAAAAAATATGTTTTCCAAGTAAAATTCTGCACATAAATTACATATTTTCCTTTTAATTCGGAACACAACAGTTTCTTTCTGGTTTTTAACATGAGATAGCCTACATCTAAAATGTGAAAAATAACATAACTACAATAACAATTTATAAACTGTTATTAGTATAAAGAGTAGTAATAGTGGGGCGCCTGGGTGGCTCAGTTGGTTAAGCGACTGCCTTCAGCTCAGGTCATGATCCTGGAGTCCCGGGATCGAGTCCCACATCGGGCTCCCTGCTCAGCAGGGAGTCTGCTTCTCCCTCTGACCCTCTCCCCTCTCGTGCTCTCTATCTCTCATTCTCTCTCTCTCAAATAAATAAATAAAATCTATAAAAAAAAATAAAATAAAAAAATATTTAAAAAAAAGAGTAGTAATAGTAACAAACAATGCTTCTTTCTTATTCACATGTCCATGTGTAATTTGCATATACATTACATATTCTTTTTTTTTTAAAGGTTTTATTTATTTATTTGACAGAAAGAGACACAGCGAGAGAGGGAACACAAGCAGGTTCCCCGTGGAGCAGGGAGCCCGATGTGGGGCTCAATCCCAGGACCCTGGGACCATGACCTGAGCCAAAGGCAGATGCTTAACCATCTGAGCCACCCAGGTGTCCCTATACATTACATATTCTTAAAAAGGTCTTACTGATGTATCTGATTCTTTTTTTAAAATGATGGAGACAATCTTTGCTAGTTATTAAAAGGCTGCTCTCTCAGGCTTCTTAATCATTTTTAAGTCACAGATTAAACTTGAGAACCTGACAGAAGTTATGCTCCATGTTCCTAGAAGAAGGATGTACATCTATATGCACATGTAATTTTGCACACTCTATTAGAGTTAAAAGCATCTGATTTTAGAGAAATATAAACTTCTTTGATATTGATGGTAATATCAAAGGAAAAATAAAGAGCATAGCACCATGAATCAAAAGCATGACTTTTGGAATCAGTTAGATTTAGATACAAGTCTTGACCCAGCACTTAGTAGTTAGATGATCTTGGCCAAGTTACTTAGCAATTAGCTAACTCTTAGCTTAAGTATACTCACATGTAAAATGGGGTTGGAGAAAGGATTAAATCAGATTAAAAAAAAAGTAAAGTATATGACCAGTGCATATAATATAGATAATCAGCATTTGCTTTAAATATCGGGGAAACAACTTCAATGGAATGGCTCATAAAGGCATAAAATTTTTTCATTTAGATTTGCTTTGCATGTTCAGATCTGTTTGACTTGGATTAAGAATCTCACAGAAAGTGCATCTCAAGCTACAACTTTCTAACTGCAGAATTGAATATAGGGAGTATCACTGCACTGGATGGGTAGTGTTCAGGTAGAGCCCAGCTCTGGTGGGGAGGAGCATTCTAGGCACCACCCATGACCACCAAGTGACAAGACACCACATCTTAGGAAGTACAACTAATTATCATTAGTATTTCAAGTATCCTGTAGAGGGACATGTGTTTTACCAGGTTGTCCCCAATATTAGTAATTCTAAAGGTACCTAGGCTGAGAAGGTGTTTAACCTCGCCAGAAACAAACAAGATAGGATAATTGAGATATAAGTTTATCAAATGACCTGAGTCATCCTCTTATGTTTCAGTCATCAAAGATACTGTTCTTGGCATGTAATATTTTTTTCCTAGATTTTAAAATGTATTACAAGGCTACCAGCGTAATCCTGGTTGCAAAGGCAGTTAGTTTTGGCTCATCTTGACATACTTGGCCTCTTACACTAGCGCTCTCCCAAAAAGCCCCTAAGTCTGAGGCACAGACTCTCTAGAGAGGGCGAGGCTTTAATTTGAATTTCCTTGTCTCTTCTCTGATTCCAACCAAGGAACAGTATCCTAAGGCTGTGTGCTGACCTCGGAACATAAGTCTAGACAGAACACTAAAAACTGCCTTTAAAAGTTGCCATGAACAGTATCCAAAATATCATCCCTTGAATAGGTTAGACAATTTACTGTGCCAAAATCCTTCTACGTGTGGTTGCACCCAAAGCAGGTGCTTCTATGGAAAATATATCCAAGACCATTCTGTCTCAGTTTACTTTGAGCAAAGCCAGTTTTTTAATTTAAAATGTACTTGCTTCGATGTCTCTGAGATGTTTTACTGGCTTAGTAATCCAAGTAACTTCTGACTGAGGCTAAGGGAAGGTATATTTCTCTGAGGGTCCTTATCATAGAGCAAGAGATTTAAATGTTTTGGGAAAGCTCTGACCTTCTGAAGTTGAGTTTTGTTCAGGACATGAAGATTTTAGGGACATCTGCCTCCTTGCCAATTTTATTAGTCCACTATTTTTTATTTAAATTACAGATTCTTTTTTGTCTCTTTTCTCCATGAGAGGCTGGCACCAAATCATCCCCTGAGTAGAGCAGACATTCCAAAGGATGTCCTGCCAACAATAATGGAAAGCTGGATACAACTGAATGGTATGAAAATGTACCTGAGATGCTTAGAAAACTGTAAAGTTTAATGCTACACACCCAGAGCCCAGGCCAACTACCATAGCTGCTGGGTATACATGAAAAATGTGTATGGGTATGCATATGTGTGCACGTATGCTTTTAAATTCATGGCCGCTTTTTAATGTGTTGCTTATGAATCTCTACACATCTGTCTTTTAAAATGTCTTGTTCATAGGGTCAATAATTTCTGTCTAATGAGATGGGCCAAAAGACCTTTAATCACTCACAGACTCACAAGGAAAATGACAATGTGTCCCAAATAAAAGACTGAGCAGGAATTATTGCTAAAATATCTTAAATGTTCTCCAATAACATTTGCCAAACATAATTTATAATACTGACTGAACCTTTCTTCCCTCTAAGGGGTACATACTCATTTGAAGTAAATAGTGTATCAATACTTTTTGAAGTCTCAAAATGCTAAGTTGCCTTTTTTAAATTCTAAGAAAATTATGTAGAAAGGACTAAGGAACTATCTCAATTTAAACAAATGGCACAATGCATTCACTGAACATCCAACCACCATAAATAACATTGAAAATACTGAAAGACACATGATTGAGGAGATGAAGAAAAGCCCTACTTTCCCAGAAGATTTGTATTTTATAAGGAAAGACACAACCTTTCTGGAAGCCTTGTCTTTGCACCTTCAGATTTGATTATTCATTAAGCAACTGTGCCCTAAATCACAGAACCGTAGTGAAGAATAACTCTAACACATATTGAAAATGTAAATTACTAAAGCCTTGAAGACAAAATATATTTCATGTAATTTCATAAGAAAAGAAGGGTACAAATGGACATACCATGCAAAAAACTTGTGTAAAGAAACAATGACATAAATAACTACTACACTTAAGTAAGCTATCCTTAAATGAAACTTTAAAATAGGAACAAAGACCCTGATACTGGAGGATCCACTATAGTGTAGCTGATTTAAAGCACCAGGGGTTTAAATGCTCACAATATATTATTTTCGGTAAGTACACTTCTGGAATGTTTCAGTTTGGATTAAGCATCCTGAAACATGGATTTAATTAAAGGAGCCCTTCAGATAATTATGGGACTGATTTTCAAAGGCGTGCTAGATGATTCAGATTCCTGGTAACATTCTAAGCTGCATCATTTAAAGCCTGGTCTGGAAGAACTATCCTCTGAGAATTTACCATTTTCCTAAAACTAAAGAAATTTCCTGGCTGAATGTTTAGAAGTCAAAAATTGGTATTTAGAGCATCTTTATGTTGAATAGTATCGGTTTTGAGTGACTTTTAGGAGTCTCTAAGGAAGGCCTTAAAAGATTTGGCTGGCATTTGATAAGACAAGACAATATATGATTGTCTAGAAGCCAGCTAAGACTTCTGGGATCCCTCCCAAAATTCTGATCAGTGAAGAGACTTTATGGATACTCAAAACGCTAAAATGTCTCAGCTCAAGGACAGGTAAAACAGTGACCTCCAAAAGGGAGGTTTATGGTCTTTCCAGGAACAGAGAAAACGAGCCACTGGGGTCTAGAAAGAAAATACAACTTCCATCTATATTTACTTTTTAACTCATTAAGAAAACTTGTATGTATACATTTAAAATGCACCCCATAAGTTAGAACAGTAGCATATGGACATAATGTATAAGTAAATAGCTATACATATGTTTGGACACATGATCAACAGTGTCTTTCTAAATGGATATCCCAAATTCTGAGGCACTTCCCCATTCTGGACGTCTCAGCATCTCAGAATGTGGGGAACAAGGCCAGTGGTTCGGCTGCCTGGTACTGCCTGATAGCGAGCTGGGGCATTCAGCTATTCTATACTGTTAGAGACAAATATGGTGGGCTATGGACTTATTTACTCAATAAATATTTACCAAGCACCTATGAGATAAGGGGATAAAAAGAGAACAAAGGAGACACAGTTCTAGCTTTCATAGACTATATTCTAATGAGGAGAAAGAAGATAAACAAGCCAAAACAATGAGGAAAACCTAGAACCAGAGTTACATTCTCCTGATGTGAGATGGAAGCATTATCTGTGTGATATTCCTGCAAAAAGACGTTGAACCAGACTCAAACCTGAGAACATTATTAAACACACCGGAATTAAAAGGCATTCTTCAAAATTTGTAATAACATGAAAGGCAAAAAGAAGCTGGGCAACTGTTCTAGATTGAAGACGACTAAAAAAATTAAAATTCATGATTCTTCTAGGATCCTGGACTGAAGAAACAACAGCTATAAACAACATTACTGGAACGAGTGAGTAACTGAAATAGGGACTGAAAATCAGATAATAGCTTTAGATTAATATAATTGTTCTTGACTGCAATGATTTTGTTGTCATTATTTAAAAGAATGACCTTGTTCTTGAGAAATGTACACTGATGTAGGCAAAACTAGGAGAACAGTATAAGGTATCAGTTGACCATTCTTGCAAATTTTCTATAAACTTAAAAATTTTCAAAATGAAATGTTGTGAATAATAAACAGAAAGTGTGTGTGTGTGTGTGCACGCGCGCACGCGCGTGCGTGTGCGTGCATGTGCACACACAGCAATATAAAGGAATAAAGGGCAATGATGGTGGATGGAGCTGGGAATATCATTTTATATTGGTGATGAGAGAGACCCTCTCTAATATGTTGACATTTGAGCAAAGATATAGCAGCAGAACGAAGTGAAGAAGCAAACCATGTAGCTATCTGAGAAGCAAGAGTTCCAAGCAGCATACTGAAGAAAGATAGAAGATTCCAATGGGACTGAAGCAGAGTCAATGAGAAGGATGATGGAAAGAGATGAGGTCAGAGAAGTAACAGGGAGTAAGATCATTCCTGAGACTTATAAGGCATGATGAACACATTGGAATTGTACTCTAAGTATGAAGGGGAGCCGGTGGAGGTTTCGGAACTGAAATAGAATGTGGTCGATTTTGAGTCTACTGTAAATAGAATTGTTTTCTTAATTTTAGGATTGTTCATTGTCAGTATATAGAAATATGATTGATTGCGTATTTTTCTTGTACCCTCCAAGGACCTGAATCCATTTATTACTTATAGTAGTTTTTTGTGGATTCCTTAGGATTTTGTAGGTAAAAGATCATGTCATTTGTGAATAAAGAGAGTTTTATTTCTTCCTTTTCAATCTGAATGACTTTTAGTTCTTTGTCTTGCCTAACTTTAGCACTACCTCCAATATAATGTCGAAAGAAGTGGTGATATTGGATATCCTTGTATTGTTCCTAATCTTAGAGGGAAAGAATTCCATATTTTGCCATTAATTATGATGTTGTCTGTAGATTTTTAGTAAATTCCTTTTTTTTTCAGGTCAAGGAAGTTCTCTTCTATTCCTTGTTTGTTGAGTCTTTATCATGAATAGTGGTTGGCTTTTGTCAAATGATTTCTCTACATTTATTGAATTCTTTCTCCACTGTAATCTATTTTGAAAGGAACATTTTGATGGCTTTTGAGGAAGAGTCGGTCAAAGGTAGAACAGAAAGACCTTTTAGAGAGCAATTTTAATAGTCCATACAACAGACTGTGATGAGTTGAACTATGGTGATAGCAGTGGAGATCATGAGAAGTAGGTGGATTTTGAGAAAATTTCAAATATAGAACTAATAGAATTTGCTGATAGAATACAGTACATGAACAGAGTAGACTTCAAGGGCTACTCTGGAGTTGGTTTTTGTGGTTTTCTTGTATTTTTGAGCAAGAATGAGGATGGAATTCCCATTTACTAAAATGGAGAAGTTTTCTTTTTAATATACTTTATATTATAGAGTAGTTTTAGATTCACAGCAAAGTTGAGAGGAAAGAACAGAGAATTCTCGTATGTGCCCTCCCCCCACACATGCACAGCCTTCTTCATTATCAAGATCTCCTCACCAGAGTGGGGATATCTATTATAATCGATGAACCAACACTGGTACACATATCAACCAAAGTCCATGGTTTAAGTTAGGATTGACTCTTAGTATTGTAGTTCTCTGGGTTTTGCCAAACGTATAGTGACATTTATTCACCATTACAGAATCATACAGAATAGTTTTACTGCCCCCAAAATCTTCTGTGTTCTACCTAGTCATCCATCCTCCCTTCCTAATGCCTGGCAACCATTAATCTTTTTGCTGTCCTCATAATTTTGCCTTTTCCATAATGTCATATGTTTGGAATCATACAGTATGTTGACTTTCAGATTGGCTTTCTTTACTTAGTAATATGTATTTAAGATTCCTCCATGTCTTTGTATCTTGATAACTCATTCTTTTTAGCACTATTATTTCATTGCATGTATATACCACAGTTTATTTAATCAAATCACCTACTGCAGGATATCTTGGTTGCTTCTAATTTTGGAAATTATAAATAAAGCTACTATAATTATCCCCATGCAAGTATTTGTGTAGATGTGAGTTTCCAACTCATTTGGGTCAATACCAAAGAGCATGATTAAAGGATGCTCTGGTAAGAGTATATTTAGTTTTATAAGAAACTGTCAAATGATCTTCCAAAGTGGTTGTACCATTTTGCATTCCCACCAGCAATGAATGAGAGTTCCTGTTGCTCCACATTCTTGCTAGCATTTAGTGTCCTCCGTGTTTTTCATTTTAGTCATTCTGAATGTCTAGTGGAGGCCTTGGATGGCAAAGCTGGAGTCCTAGTCATGATCCCTGTGGGTACTTATAATGCTCAATCACGATGTCACAGGTGGCACTGAAAATCTTGGGGGTGCAGTGTGGCTGTGTACTGGGCCAGTGTAGTCATAGTCCAAGCCATATTATTCGACATCAAGCAGGCTGCTCTCATTGTTGGCATGATGACCACTGGGTTTGGGAAATAGCCGACCCCAGGGGACAGGAGGTCGTGCACCAGTCTCCACATGTCCTGGTAGTAAGTCAGGTGGAGCATGGGGTCTCTGGGCAGTAGGTGCAAGGACCTGGGCTGCAGGCAGGGCAGGAGGGCGAGGATGAGGCAGCTCGCCACCTGCAGTGGCCCTTGCATTGCAACCAGTGCCCAGTGGCCTCCTGCAGCTCCGCACCCACACACACCACCCACTGCCACTCAGCCCTTGGCCCCACCACCAGTCCACCTCCCTCCCAATAGTACTATCTTATATAAGCACTAAGGCGCAAATGATTTACATGGTCTGAATAAATTTACATTACAGTGCCACTGGGCATAAGTTCTTTAAATGAGTTCCTTATAATTTTAGGGTTCTAACAGAACATCTTGTAAATGGATGGCATCATCTTCATAAAGATCTGCAACCTTTTCTTAAAAGAAAAAAGAAAAGACTTTTTCTTGAATTGTAAATGCAAAAAAGAACTTTAAAGTTTTTTTAGACCAAATCTCTCTTTTTCCACCAGAGGCAGCTGAGGCCCGGCAAGTTTAATGTATCCAACTGTGTTTGGGATCATTTGCAGTAGGACAACTAAAGAAGTACTTCACACCCTTTCCATTATACCACTGTGTCCCTTGAAATTAACCGTCAGTAGTATCCTTGCCAATTCTACTTGCCTCTCTTGCCTGAGCAATCACAACTCACCAAGTCTCCTATTCTGTTCCACAAAAGCTCTATTTCCTTTTGAAATGATCAGTCTACTTACAACAATTAAAACTGAGGACAGTGAAGATGATCTAAAATCATGACTATTCAAGGAAAACTTCCCTACATTTTAGATTAGTTTTCCTTAAATAAACCTCAAAACCTATAATGTGGATATCTGAATTGTTCAAGATTTCCTCATCCCTCTCTTACTGTCATCCTTCCTCTTAAAAGCTGTAAACCTTCCCTTCCCTTGAGTGAGCCTTGGTTGCCTTTCGGTGCTTTCCCTGTGCTTTTGGGTTATTTCTTCCCTAGTGGACTCTCCCTTAGGTTAATGAAGACTAACACTCTGATGGCCACTTTTATGTTACCATTCCTTTCTAGACTTAATATACCTCACTTTGTGCAAATCCTGAGATTCTAATTGATGCAGAGATAACAGTGCACACTATGTTCTTCCCTAGCAATTAAAAAGAAAATGTTACTTTCAAGCCAGTTACAAAATAATAGCAAACTATATCGACAAAAAGAGCAGGAAGGATTTATTTCCTGGCTTCCTGAATTAAGGAAAATATCATCTGAACAAACATCAGAAACATACTGTGATATGAAATCTATTTGAGCAAGTAGATTGGGATTTATCACTAGGAAAATACAGGAAAATATAGAAGCCACTGCCGCAGTTATCCTCTGGGAAATTAAAAAATAATAAATAAACAAGGAGCAAGCAAGTAACTGTGAATGAGAAGATGCAGATGTTTCACAGAAATAAAACACTGTCTTAATGTTGCCCTGACTGTGCTTAAATATAATAATTCTATGCAATGACAGATTATCCCAAGACACTAATGGAAAAGAGGTTATCATTATGAGATATTTATAATAGCTAGGTTCTGCCTCAATGTCAAGTTGAAGTATCAGACATGATATATGCTCAGCAGATATAATCATACTAAAAATGAGACTCAAACATAAGAAAAAGTATGATGCTACTAGAAATGAGGAAGGAGAATTTCATGAAGATATAAAAGAAAGTTGGATGAGAAATGAAAAAAAGTTATCTTAGATAATAGTGGTTGTCAGATTTAATTTAGTTTTATCAATTTAGTCTATTTCAACTACTCATTTAGACTATTCACTTCTTTTTCTTTAAAGATTTATTTATTTTAGAGAGAGAAAAAGAGAGAGAGAGTGCACCGGGGGGAGGGGCAGAGAGAAATGGAAAGAGAGAATCTCAAGCAGACTCCCCACTGAGTGTGGAGCCTGACGCAGGGCTCGATTTCACAATTTCATCATCACACTGTTTCATGGGTAACATGTATACATTCCCTAACCCCAATAAAATCTGAATATGCAGACTCCAAAGGAGGCCACTCATCTCTTGCTAATTGCCAGCATGTTGCCTGGCGTCCCTCCTCCTAGAGATTTCAGGGGACGGTAAGATCTCACACTTAGAGTGGTCTTATAAAAACCTCCTCTCTACACATAAGACTAAGGGGTAATGCAACTATTATATGTGTCAGTGTTTCAAGCCCAGTGCATCTATGGTGCAAGCCATCATTACACCCATGTTGGTTTATGGGTCTGGTCCAGCCAGTGTAAACAACTTGGACAGTGTGCCAAAAGTAGTACGTTCAGACCACCAGTCTCCCTGGAATAGTCATTGTTGAAGAGCTGGTACAAATATTGGTCATATATTTATCTTTCCTATGTCTTTTTTATAGACCTGAAAGAAGCTCTATCTTCTAGCTATGAATGCCTGAAGACAGCTGTGGCTGAGTGGGAGGAGTAGAATGGGGCTTTCACTGGCTCTTACCAAGATTTCGGCCTCTGTGGCCTCCTGTCCTGGCCCTTCAGCCCCTTAAAAGGCTTGACTCCAGCCCCAAAAGAAAGACACCCCATCACCCACCACCCTCTATCCCCACTTTATTCACTCTAGGCTCTACCATGCACCCTCCCCAAGTAAGACACTCCAGAGGTGGGGCAAAGGACCAACCATAGGCAACACCTGCTATCACTCTCTGTGTGACCTTGGGCAATTCACTTTATCCTTTAAGCTTCAGTTTCTTCTACTCTAAAATTAGAACAATAATAATACAGGGTTCTTCTGAGGATTAAGTGAGCCTTACTCATATAGCAGCACTAAGTTAAGCACAATCAATATATTCAGTTGATACCAGAGATTTTATTGACTAAAGGGATCACATGAAGATTTCTTGCAACCAAACACCATACCTAAGATATGTATCATACATGTACATAATACAATACATATATACATATATGTGAATACAATATATATATACATATATGTGAATGTAAATTTTATACACTGACAAGTATTTAATTAACTTCACTATGAGCTTTGAAATATGTTGCTGCAAAGTCCAGCTCCATACTGCAGAGAACAAACAGGACCTGAGACCACATGCAGATGAATGGAATATGTGAGAGTAGCATTCCAGATATCCTTGCTAAGGCCCAAGGCAAATGAGTGAAGACAACCTGGATCCTCCAGTCCAACCTGGTCATCAGCTGAATTCCACCAAGTAAATGCAGTCAGCATCATGTAGAGACACAGAATTGCCCAGCCAAGCCCTGTCTGAATTTCTGACACACAAAATCGTAATACAATAAAAAAGGAGGTTGTTTTAAGCCACTGAATTTTGGAGTATTTCTTTAGGCAGGAAGAGATAACTGAATACTACCTTAATTTAGGCTAGGCTTTACTCAGGAGATTATTATAATTAAGCTTAATTAAGTCTTAAGCTTAAGTCTTAAGTCTTAAGCTTAAGTCTTATTATAATTAAGCTTAATTTTAGATTATCAAGTGTCATCACCAACTTACAATGTGCTTGTCTCTGGAAACAGGAAAGCCTGAATCTAAGTACATTTGCTTGAAAAACTGAGATGAATCCTGGAAAATATATAATCCTAAAGACAAACTAGAGTCTTGCAGATAATCCTGACCCACATTAGTCATTAGAATGCACAGACTTCTATAAAAGTGCTTGGTGTCTACCTTTTTACACAGCCTCATCTGAATTGCTGCCCTAAACCTTGTTTATACAGAGATGGGTTTGCCATGGGCTGGGGGTGTACTGAGGAGAGAAGCAGTACTATAGTCAAAGCCTGACAGAGTTATTTCACGTAAATTCCCATAAGATATGGAATGCAAGCATTTTATGCATACACTTTGCAAAGAACGCAGGTATGATACCCTGAAAGCCTCGGCACATCAGAGGAGCAGTACCTGACAGGTAAACCCTGTCCTCAAGAGAAGCAGCAACAGCGGCTGTTAGGAGTGGCAGAATGTGACAGAAGCCATGTCAGTGCCCACTGCATAATGGTGTCTGGCTTGGTAGAATCAGGTAGAAAAAGGTCGGTAATCAAACAGGTGATCCCTGTGGTCATCAGAGGAGAGCAGGTGAAACAACCTCCCAGGCATGCTCTGAGCACTGGAGGGCAAAGGGTCAGGAAGCTAGGACCCTGCGGGTAGAGTGAGCACCATCAAAATGTGAGTCTTAACCCAGCTCCTTGGAGCCAGCTCTCTGAATTCAGCGTTCCCTCTGTAAAACAATGTTATTGAATAATGCCCATGGCATGCTGAACACTCACGGCTACAAAGCCAACCTCAGCGACTACCGCATGGGTGGTTACCAAGAATCAAACATTCTGCTACAAAATCTATTATTACCTGTGGCTGCCAAAGCAAATTTTTGATGAATATTCTGTAAACCAATGAGAAATGAGTGCAAAAATAATTGTTTCTCAGAAAATTGGCTAGGCAGCTTTTCAATAAAGACAAGTCAGTGTAAAAAGATATTGTCAACTTCGTCCTAAATGCTAAAATTGTCCAAGATTGAAACAAAAACGCAGAAAGATTATGCACTCAGATTCCTTCACAATTCTCTTTAAGTTCTTGCCCCTCTTTAAAGAAACCAAGCCTGGAACTTATTCTGGGAGAGGTGGGAAATGTGCTGATGTCTTTAAAGAACACCTAGACAACCTTCACCATTCTGCTCTGGATGCCTCTCAGAACCAAACAGCATTCTATAAAGTGCTGTTTCATCTCCTTTTGTGAACCACATGCAGAGGGTGGATTTAGGCTAATACTCCTCTGCACACAATTTACTATAAAATAATATTTGTTACTACTATCATTATAACTTATTTTGCTGCCTTTCTCCTTTTCTTAAGTAACTCTCGATATTGATTTAGATCTAGGATATGTTTTCTATGTTTTTAAGTTATCCCTGACTCTTAAGAGGTGAGAATGTCTTAACTTGCCTATGTTTACCAGCTTTCACAATCTTATTTGGAAACAGAAGACTGAATTGCCCATGGTTGTGCAGAAACCTGGTTCCTTTGACTTTGATGTAAGTTTACTGAGAAAAAAAAAAATTCAAGATCTCAAAACTTCGTATCAGAGATTCTAACCCTTGTTCTAAGTCACATTAGCTAGGGTAGTAAATTACCTAGTAAGAAATGCCTCCGCAAATCTCAGTCATGTGTACAATGTAAGTTCAGCTCCTACTTGCAGAGCCCACTTCTGAGCTCCTGGCCAGCATCATTCAGCAACCAAGGCTTTTCTTATCGTTCCTTAAGGCATGGGAATCCCCTGTGGGATTTTCTGCATGCACTCAGGAAACTGATGCAAAGAGTGAGCATGGGAATTGGTAGAAGAGTTTTTAATGGAGCAGGCCCGAGAGTCATACATTAATCCTATCCATGTATTAGAATTCAGTTGTCTGGTGGCATCAGACCGCAGAGAACACCGAGATACAGCGTCTAGCTGTGAGTCCTAGAAGAGGAAGCAAGTCTGAGCGAGTATATAGCAACCTCTGCAACAGAAGTCCTTCACTCCATATGCTGCTAACACGTAATGACAAACTCATCCTGTGTCCTAAAATGATACTGAGGAGGTAAGGGAAAAATTTTCTCCCTTCTAAGTTGTCTTGCCCTCCTTAACATAAAGAATTAAGCTGAATCTTTCCTGTAATGTATTATAATATATTCTGAATTATTGCTGCCAGTGACCAAGTTATTCCATCGTTATAACGTGCATCAAAACTTGCCTTCCATAGTGTTACATATATAGTTATGGAATAAAGATATTACCGCTATAGGAATTAAAAGAAATGCTCAGAAAAGATGACCTTTCAGAGAGATGAGCCCCGAGTACAGTAAACTTTTAAACCAAATTTCATTGTTATTACTGATTTTCAATGGAAGCAATGTAGTTGCTTGATTGACTTGTTTGATTTTTTTAAGCTAATGAGAAATAAAAAGGTTTTTATTACACAAGGATAATTACAGATTACAGAAATACAATCTATGTTCATCTTAGACTTTGGAAGGCTGTATGAAAACCAAATGTGATATGAAAATAATAAAATCATAATTTCAAATCTGGAGAATATACTTCACAGAGGTTTATCCCCAGGAAAGCCAAGCTAGAATTACATAAATTAGAGCTCTAAAAACATTCTTCTTGATATACAATTTAGAAATGAAATAACCAAATCCAATTTAGAGGAAATATTCAAAAAGATTAATTTAAGATGTTTCACCAAAAATTCTTTGAATGTCCCAAGGGAACAAAATGTTTGAAACTATAATCCAGAAAAACCTTAAAACTATGAAAGGAAATAGCTCCACTGTATACTTCTAATATTTTAGCTAATGTGCACAATAAGACATTATAGATCAAACAGCTTTAGTGGCAGATAGTGGCAACCAAATAGCTTTAATGAACTCTCTTTATGGAACGCCTCCCCCTGCATGCCCCCCCCAGCCCCCCACCGCTCCAGTTCCTGCAGGAGAAAGATAATGTGCTTGTCTGTCTTCTCTGAGTGGCCTCCTGAGCAAAAAGCAAATGATGCCTCCCTGGCTGCCTTTACAGTATCATTTTCCAGTCAGCAGCACTTAATTCTCCTCATCCCTTTATTCATCCCAGCCCAGGCCAAGAATATTCTGGCGTATTTCACAACGAGAGGGTTGGATGGGTGGTGTCCGATAGTTTGTTCTCTGGAACGGTTCTGATCACTGATGGAATAACAATTCATTTGACCAGAAAGGCCGAAGACAAAACTGGAGAAGGCTGGGATGCAGAACTGAGTTCAAGCAAAACAGTGTAGTAGGTGAGATTTATGTTCAGCATTTTTGATCACTTTCCTTTCACTGATTTTCCCTCTTGAAGTTCCTCCCTGTGAGGCTCCGCTTGGCGGTAACCTCAGACACTGCATTATAATCTGGACCTTTTCTTTGTTTTGTCTTGGCTGTCAATCCATCCAGGCCTCCTCAATATCCTCGATGACGTCTACTGACATAATCAGTTAATCTTCAGTAATTCGTGAGTGCACCCTGGCATCGCGGTGTTACTCTATTCACAATCATTCATATTTAAACACAGACCTGCGGATGTGAACATTTAAATTTCTCTCTTAGAGGTGGAGAGAGAATTCTGAAGATGCAGATATAGGAGGACCACCCCACGGCCTTCAAATGTGAACTCTATCTGTACCACAGCTGTGGCCTTCTCCTTTGACAATGGGCCATTATTTCTATTTCTTGCCTAACGTGCAATGGGATAATGGGTTTGTATGAAAGGAACAATCTCCTATTAGGTATTTATGTAATTCATGCTATAAGAAGACTGATTATCCTGTTACTTTAGATTACAATTATCCCTTTAAAGTGATGGTCACAATCCCAAAGGCCCACAGGGGCTAGGTCGGTAAAATAGATGTGTGAATTTCGCGGCACATACTTCTACCTAGAAGTATTTAAACTGTCATAAACACTATGCCAGCTAAATAAAGCATGCTTGCATCTTCTGCTCTAAGGTTCATAACAACAAAGTTGCACCTCTGTGTCACGAGACAGGAGGCTTAAGAGATGGATGAAGTGATGTCTTGGATTCTTTACAGTGTAAGACTTAAGAGCCCATGGGAGGGAGAAGGTACCCCAGCACTCTTGGTCTTGCTGATGGAAGAAAGGTCAAGCTAGCTAATCTATAATTAAGAGAAGAAAGCTAATACCTGAATAGCAATAGCCCATGTTTTTAAAAATATATATATATCCATGTGTAAAGTAAATTGATGGTGAGATTCTGGAATTTTTAATTTTCTTCCTTATTATTTAATCTATCTTCAAGTGCTACATCATTAATAAATAGTGCTTTTTGTCAGAAAAGAAAACAATGAAGTCTTTGTTCAATATGATTAATTTGTTAAAAAATGATTCATTTGTTTAGAAGACCATGGTTATACTGATATGTTTATAGCACCATGCCCAAGTGGCAAGCCTCAGGATAGTGGCAACCCCAGGACATGTGCCAGGCCGTGAAGACATTTCCTGGAAACTATGGGTGCTTGCACGAGTCTCCAGATAGGATGCCAAGTGGAGCACTCTAGTGAATGACTCAGAGTCTGCGCTTTGCATGACAAAATGGCAATACTGCTTATACTTCGGTGTATTTTTCATTTTTTCCCTGGGCATTCTGAGGAGCCATCCTGTCTAATCTATGCTAAGAGAAACAGGAAAAAGAGACTTTGTCCATATTTGAGAAGGGCAGAAAAGGACAAACTCCCAGAAATCTAGCTTGTGGGTGACAGCTATAACTGAAGGCCTTCCAGGAAGAGAAAGTCTGCAAGACCCCTGACACCAATTTTTCTCCCAAAGTCATGCTGGGGGTTCAGGATTTGTATTTTTCTTGAAGGGGAAGACAGTATTTCCTAAACCTGGAATAAAATGAGTCAGACAATGCCCCAAAGCCCTGATATTTTATTTTCTTTCACTGCCCTTGGACGTTCCTTTAGAAGACAGCCGTGGGACACTCAGGCATAAGCCTTAACACACCTACGGATGAGGTAACTTCCAACCTCCAAGAGGGAAAAATACTACATGATTACTTTATGGGAGAGCCAAAGAGATTTCCCGTGGTGCCTTGACTACTGTTTTTGTCCATGGCCACAACTAAACAAGAGAGGAGGGAGAAGTAACTAGGTTTTTTCAGATGGTTGATTGTACTAATTCATATCTTGGCCAGAGTTGCAGATCTAAAGCTGCAGGACCCTGGTGACATGCTTCCTAACTGCTCACCAGTCAACATATACCTCTCCCAAACTGGTATTTAAGGCAGTCCACAGTTGCCCCTGTATTAATTTTCTATGAATGCTTAACCACAAGTTACCACAAATTTAGCAGATTAAAACAATATTGATTTATTACCTCACAGCTCTGTAGGTCAGAAATCCAGGGAGGCTCAGATGGGGATCCTGCTCTGGGTCTCACAAGATCAAAGTGAAGGGGTCAGCCCACCCTCTCTTATCTGGAGAGTCTGGGGGGAAATCTACTCCCAGGAGCATTCAGGTTGTTGGCAGAATTCAGTCTCATGCAGTTATAGGACTAAGGAGCAAGGAGACCCTTGCTGACTGCTGACCAGAGATCACTGTCAGTTTCTACAGGCTCCCCATGTTCCTTGGCTGGGTGCCTCTCCTACTTCAATGCCAGCAGTGATGCACTGAAGCCTTCTTGTGCTTTGAAGTTCTCTGGCTCCTCCTGCCTTCCTCTTCTTCTTCTGCCACTACCTGAGAAGGATCTCTGCTTTTAAGGGCTCGTATGCTTGCCCTGGGCCCATTAGGATAATCCAGGATGATCTCTTTAAGATCGGCCAAGGACTAACTTTAATGACATCAGCAAGGTCCCTTTTTTCCGTGTAAAGTAACAGTCATAATTGTGATATTTCATCATATTCACAGGTTCCAAGTATTAGAAAATAGAATCTTGCGGGGAGTGGTGGAATTTAAAAAATTCTACCTACAAAAGACCCTAACGAATAATACTTCAAGCCAAATCAGGACAACTCATTTCCTCAAACCATGCCCATAGTATCCTGACTGGGTACCTTTTCTTACCTAGTTTCTTCTGCCTGAGATGCATTTTTCCCTTTACATTCCACTTACCTAGGTCCTACTGATGCTTCAGAGTCAACTTCAAAGGGCTCTTCCATCAAGAATTCCTCCCAGGATGATTAACAGCCCCCCACCATTCACAGGGTTTAATGCATACTTTTTTTTTCTTTGATCCCCATTACATTTTGCATTTCATTTTGTCTACCTTTATACTCTGTCCTTGATAATGTAAATTGAAGCAAATGTGTGGAAGGCTGTGCATGTGTCCTCATCACCTTTGAGTATGTCTACTGTTCACTTCCTTATTACCAGTTGAGTTATCACATGATCAATATGGTATTTTCTGAAAAGAAAGATTTCATTCTTTTCTCCAAGGGACCAAAGGCTTGAGCCTGCACGTAGGACCCTCCTGACCGGCTCTGTGTGTGCTATCGTTTGTGTTCTTGGCCAGCACAGCACTTAGCACACTGCAGTGGTAGTATTTCCTTACATGGCTGCCTCGAAGACGAAATGCCTTGAGGACAGGGAGGTATTTCAGTCATTTATTTACTCATTTGACACAGGTTACGGAGTTAGCCATTAGGCCTTGTGCCATGTCCAGGGATACCACTGTGAACAAAAGAGGCCTCATGGAACATACAGTCTGATGGGAAAGGCAGACATGAGGGAAACAATCACAGAAACAAGTGTATCCTTACAAGGTTCAGGAAGGAATCCGATGGAAGAGTGAAAGATGCTATTAGAGAGAACACCAGGGGATCTTACTGAAGGGGAAGGGCAAGTGGCTCCTCCTTGAGAAATCTAAAACTTGAAACAACAGGGACTTTTCAGGAATAAACACTGGTAAGAGTGATCCAGGCAATGATATGTGAGTAGGGGAGATGATGCGGAGTGAAGCTAGAGAAGTAGAAAAGTCAGGTCATTCACAGCCTCATAGGGACGTGTTTAAGGATACGGATTTTAATTTAAGTGATATTACAGGTGTTGAAATTAAAGTTTTAAGTAAAGAAGCAAGGTGGCTAGACTGGGTGTTTCAAAAGAAACGAGCAATAGTGTGGTGATGGATTGGAAGAACCACCCAACAAAGAAGGGTCATGCTAACATGTTGTAGGGCCGTGACAACTACCCAGGGGACTGGTCATCTTCAAGTACCCATGACATGTGGACCTTTCGATCTAATGGACTCCTGGGCTTCCACTGAGTAGAGAGACTCCTAACTCAAATATTTACATTTGTTGTAAAGGCGTTAAAGATGCTATGCAGTAATATTTTTCTGGAAGCTTAAAATATGTGTCTGTCAGTACAAATGATCTGACTTGTAATGTTTATATGACTCAATTAAATTCCATGTGTAAAATACTTAGCACATTGGAGTTCCTGGGTGGCTCAGTCTGTCAAGCACAGGACTCTTGATTTCGGCTCAGCTTATGATCTCAGAGTTATGAGATCAAGCTCCGTGTTGGGCTGTATGCTGGGCATGGAGCCTGCTTAAGATTTTCTCCCTCTCCCTCTGCCCCTCCCACCGCACTCTCTCTCTCTCATTCTCTCTCTCTGTCTCTCCCTCCAAAGAAAAGAAAGAAAAGAAAAAAGAAAAATACCTAGCACATTAACTGGCCTATGGTAAGTAATCAAAAACTACTAACCCCTTTGTGTCTCTTCTTTATGTGATCCTCCCCACAACATGACATATTGGTGCCACTTCATTTAAATTACTATATCCTAAACAAACAAAACAAAATAAAACAAAAAAAAAACTACTATTTCCTCATCAGAAATCCAACATAGTCCCATATTCAAATTTTCTGAATTCTAAAAATCCCATTACCAAAGAAAATTGCCAAAGTCCTTCAAAGTTATATTATCTACCTACACACTTAGTGAATTATTTACATCTATAAAAGTCGCCATCCAATCATTACCAACATGATTCCTAAAAAGGGTAAAGCCCTAGCAAGCATTCCTCTGAGCTGGCTACATACTCCACCGCACTGAGTTCAGAGTCAGTAAGACAGAAGTGATAAATGAGTTAGCATGACCCAATATCAATAAATACTCTGTCCACATGGGTTTTATCCAAGGCAGTTCAAAAATTTTGAGGAGGAAAAAATAGGCCAGTGGCAGAGATCCTGGAAAACTAGAATATTTTGGAAAAGTTTTGAAAGACCTATAATCAGAATAACATCCAAAGAGAATAAAGTAGGTGAAATTAAAAAGACCAAACTACAAATTGTGAAGAAAATCCATGTGACTGGCACGCTAAATAAATTCCTGTTGAAATAGGAGTGTAGCAATTTTCCTGATGATTACACATGTGAAGTATTAGAGATTTCAGTTGATTTACAAATTGATGCAATTATTGACTAATCATGGATTATAGATCAGTTCTTCTAATACGCCAGAAATCTTTCACTTAATTCCTCTTCCAAACTGACTCTCCATCCTTCCCCACCTTGCTCACTATCTAGCGTGGATTACGTCAATGGGCTCCCAAGTCCTCTGGCTTCTAGTGTGGTTTGGCCAGCAGGAAGCTGAGAGTGGGAGGGAATTTAGGACATAATATTTGTTTTCCTGATTCCCATGCTGTTAATTTGCCCTGGGCAGCCTGTGTCCCTTGACAGAAGGTCACTTTGCCACTCCAGGTGGCTGCTCTATGAAACATACTCTCCTTTAGAATGCCAGTAATATCTTCTTCCCATTGACCATTCAGCTCTATGGGTGATGAAAGCTTGTTTCTGCTAACTCCAGGTTTCTGTACTATGTCTTGTGTCTCGCCACCACCACCACCATATACACACCTTTACAATTAGTCCCTTTTATAAATAAACTGTCCTCCAGTTATGCTAATTTGAATGTGGTATCTTTTCCTTTTGAGATCCTGCCTGATATCCATAATTCCTGACAAACTCTACTTGCACAAGACCTATGTTTCCAAACTTCAGTTATTCACGTAAGGACTCTGTGGCCAGAGAAGTCTGAGCAACTGATCTTTGTTTTCGTGCCATAGCACTGAGTTCAGAAACATCTTTGAGCCAGATTTGGCCAGGTTGGGGAGAAGGTGATAAATGGGGGCTGTGTTCCTGGCCTGAGTGTTCTGTGCTAACATGTGGTCTGTAGTCATACTGTAGATCGTACAGCACTGAAAGGGATGAGGTGCACCTGGCACCTCATGAGGGGGAATCCAACACACAGCCAAACTAACCTACTTGGAAGTAGCTCCAGTCATCCGTATTTAAGGTGGACCTGGAGGGGGCTGCTAAGCTTCTAGAAGCTCTGATGTGACCTTCAATGATTCATATTATCACCTGAAACTGTGTGACCCCTGCATGAAGATTTCGAGGTCTAGAAGCTTGTATAACTACAAGACCTGAGAAATGTTGCTTATTTTTCTGCTCTTACCTGTGACTGTTCTGGCTTCATTCTCTATCCTGTGACTGTGTAAACTTTGTCTAACATACCTCAGTGGTCTCTGAGTCTTTTCTCACCATCACTGCTACCCTATTCCTGAGCAGTCGCGTGATTAACAGCATTTAAGATTTATGCCTGATCTACATACCATTTTTCAATTGATTTTAAATCCACCTCTTATTTTTAAAAATATTACAATATGTAAAATATCAGTAAAATCATAGATTTGATATGCTAGTTGTGTGGTTTCTTATATACATTAAGATACATACACAACATTGTTCAGATTCTGCTGACATAGCACGTTAAATACTGGGATCACTCTTTCACTGAAATCAACTGAAAGTCTTAGATTTAAAAAAAAAGATTTTTAAATCTTCATAAAAGCAGAGATGCACTGGCAGAAAAGTGAACGATTCCCAGACACTGCCCAAACCTGGGTTTTCACGGCCTTATGATAGGCAGAAATAAGAGATAAGCTTCAAAGCCTAGTCAAAAAGGGCAATCTAAGAGAAGAGTTCCTCTGCTCATAAAATCTTGTTCTCTCAAGTTGTAAACCATTTGGAGGTGAGTAGAAACAAATTCTTCTCTACTTAGACCCTGAGAAATGGGGGAGGGGAAGCTGTTTTTGAAAATACGGAAACAGAAGGTGGCCTTCTTCCACCTGCCCCTAGTCTAGAGAGGCAGACCCAAACTACCAATCCATAAATACGATTCAGAGTGATCCAGGAAGTGTGATGTTCTCACATGCTCAGCTGAAGCAAACACAATCCTATCTGGAGGACTCGCTTGAATCAAAGGCCTCAAAAAATTTCTGGAAATACACTGACAACAAAAATGAGCACATCAGGGGTGCCTGGGCGGCTCAGTCGGTTAAGTGGCTGCCTTCAGCTCAGGTCCTGATCTCAGGGTCCTAGAATCGAGTCCTGCGGCCAGCTCCCTGCTCAGTGGGAAGTCTGCTTCTCCTTCTCCCTCTGCCCCTCCTTCCCTGTTCCTGCTCTCTCTCTCTCAAATAAATAAATAAATAAATAAATAAATAAATAAATAAAATCTTTTTTAAAAATGAGCAAATCATAGGCAAAAATAAATACCACAAAAAGAAATAAAACTCCCTGAGGAAGAATAAAAGAAAGGTCAGAAATACAGGAATTTCAGAAACTAAAAATATCAGGACACAGATTCTGAAAACCTTACACTCATCATGTTTGCAGAAATAAAAGATATTCATGAAAATGTGTGTAGGTATCAAGAAACTGTAAGAAATGACCAAGCAGATTTTTAAAAATCAAATTAAATTCCTAGAAATTAAAAATTTAATGATAAAAATTATAAATGTGTGTGTTTAATATCAGTTTGCACCTATGTCAAAAAGTAAGTGGTTAAATGGAAGATAGATCTAGCTATCCAGAATATATCATAAAGAGGCCAAGAGAAAATATAAAAGAGAAAATAAGAGTGAGAATAAAGTAAGAAGTCTAACATACCTCAAGACACAGTTCCATATGGAAAAAAAAGAAAATGGAGCCATAAATAATTATTTGAAGATAATAATATTTGAGATGTACCAGAACTGATGAAAGACATCAACCCTCTCATTCAAAATACCTAACAAGGGGCGCCTGGGTGGCTCAGTCAGGTAAGCGTACAACTCTTGATTTTGGCTCAGGTCATGATCTCAGGGCCATGAGACTGATCCCCTCATCGGGCTCTATGCTTGGCATGGAGCCTGCTTCAGATTCTCTCTCTCCCTCTCCCTCTGCCCCAACCCTCTGTCCCTCTCCCCTTCCCCTCCCCATGATCACTTTCTCTCCCTCAAATAAAATAAATAAATAAAATCTTCAAAAATAACATCTAACAAATGCCAAGCAGGATAAGTTAAGTCAATATTCAGATTTACCATAATGAAACTTCAAACACCAAAGAAAAAGAGAAAGTCTTAAGAACCACCAGAATGAAAAAGAATAAACAAAAACCATATTATTTCCAAGTGAACAACCATTATAGTGAACAGATGATACACAGAACATAGGTGTCAACCTAAAATTATAATACTAGTCAATATTTTTTAAGAAGGAAATTAAAGATGTTTTGAGGCAAATCAAAACTGAGAAAGTTTGGTAGCTATTGCCCTTACTAAAAGAAAATTCTAAAGTATGTTCAGTAGCTATAAGAAAATTAGTGAGATTTAAAAAAAAAAAGAAACAACAGAAAACAACAAATCAAAAGCAATCCTTCTGTAATAATTCATAAAATAAATAAATCTCTCACAAGACTGATCAAGAGAAATAGGGGGAAAGATCTAAAACAATGCATAGAGAAGGATAAATACAAAGAAAAGAGATATTAATAAAATAAACCATAAGAAAACACCATGAACCACTCTAAACCAATAGATTTTAAAACTTGAACGAAATGATCGATTCTCCCCAAAAATCATAACATAAGGAAATGGACTCAAAACATTTTAAAAACTGGAATTGGCCTTTAACCTTTAAAGAAATGGTATTGAGAGTTAAAAATCTTTTAATAATAACAAAAGAAATTGCTACCAAGACCAAAGAGACAGGCATATTTTAACTTCTATTCAAGAACAAGGTGAACTTTCTCTCACACTTACTGCTGTGGAGAACTAAAACACTGGAAAGATTCAAAAATCATTCCATGAGGTTAATAGAACCTCAGATACCAAATCTTACAAGGTCAGCACAAGACCAGAAAATTATAGACCAATCTTAAGAAATTCTAATAAAATATTAGCAAATTGATTCCAACAATGCACACCACAAAATATACCACGACCGAGTGAGTTTCATCACTGTAATGCAAGCTGGATTTAATATTATAAAATCTACTGCTACAGTTTACCACTATCATAAAGAAGAAAAAAAATCTTATGTTTATCCCAGCAAATACAGGAAGAGCAGATGATAAAATACAATACCATTCAAAACCAAACTCTCAACGGAGTAGAAATAAAAGAGGAATTCCTTAACTTGTTAATGCTTATACCAAAAATCTACAGTGAATGGCACCACTAAGAGTGAAAGAGCAGAAGGAATTCTTCCCTCAGTCACCATCCCTTGGACTAAGAAACCACCCTTTGCTGCTACACCTCGGCCAAATGCCCAAGGTGAACTTCCAGTGGGGGTGTGTGGTGTGTTGGGGATGGCAAAATGGCACTTCCTCAGAAACCACTCTCGATTTTCAGGAAGTTATCATCACCTTCACAAGCAGAACGGTGTCTTTCATTTCCTGGCCCTGTGTGTTAGCCCAACCCCCCACATGTCGGATGTGACTTTATCTCCATGACTTAGCAACAGTTTGGCCCCTGGGTACCCACCACTCTCCAAGAAGAGTGGTCATTTTTGTGGAGATTGAAAGCACAGATGGAGCTCTTAGAGTTCTCCTTCTACATGTTCCTTGTAATGTAGCAATCCCAGAGAGAGTCACCTCATAGGAGAATACTGAAAAGGTTGCCTGTGCCTTCCCTTCTTTCCGCTCCTTCTGCTGAGTACCCCGTAGCCCCTGAGGGGTTTCTAAACATTTCATAAGATCCTCTCCAATTCACTCTCATTACTGTCTCCTAAGGGTCCCAAAAGCCTTCTGAGGGTCAGCTTCACCTCACTCCAACGGTTCTCGAACAAGGACAAAAACAATTTGGATAGAGCTCCCTTGGGGGTTATAACAAGTCTTTGGAGCAGATGTGGGCTGCACATCATGCTCAGCAATCTTAAATGTGCACGCACAAGTCCAGACAACCACAAAAGTTGACACCAACAGTTCATGTTTACTGACTTTACTATGTGCCCCACATTGTTCTAACTGTTCTAACTCATCTATTCCTCACACCAACCCTATGACATGAGTACTAGTATTGATCTCATCTTATAGATAAGACAACCCAGGAAGAGAAAGGCTAAGTCACTTGGCCAAGGTTACACTGATAATAACTGGCAGAGACAGGACTTAAAGTTATAGAGCAATTGAGAGTTTACACTCTGAACCTCTGTGCTAGGTCTCAAGAAACAGCCGTTTCTTTATTTTCCCTAAATAAACCTAAATTACTCCCTGAGTCCTCAGACGGAAAGAAATTTCCATCCCGGTCACTATGGGGCACCACACTGAACGTCTGCAGTTCCATAGGCTGTGAATCATCATGGGTGCAATCCAGGTGGACTCTTCCATACAGTGGCTCAGAATTCTCCTCTAACACGTCACATTACTATGCATCTCGAAAACAGTATTTCCTCTAAATGCTCACCTGCTGGAACAGTGCAAAGTTTTGTTTCAGTCAAGTTTATAGTTCCCTCCTCCTCTTTATAGGCTTATGCAAGAATCCCAAAGGCACAAGTAGTCTGGGACATTTGGGAAAACTCCTTAGTCTCTAGTTCCTCTTGGTGTCTGTTTCAAACTGGTCACTGGGGGTGTGTTCATGGTCTTGAAGTCAGAGGCTTTGCTGGTTAGATGCCAAGCTTGAGCCCACGGGTCAGCACCAGGATGAAGCACTGCAGTACTTGGTATCCAGCCTCACAGCGACACCTCCCATCTGGTCTCCCAGAAGCCCTGACAGCCCCTGGGGTCCAGGAAAACAGCAAGATACAGAGGATCTCATATACCTTTCCCCACACTGGGTCCTAGGAAAAGCTCTCCAAACCTTTTCCCCTCCCCAGCTTTGCCCAGTTCCTGAAGGTCCTCCTCTCCTTAGACAATTCGATTCCATGGCTCCATGAATCTCCCTTGAACAAAAGCTTGGGTACCGTGGGTACTGTTTTTGCTTTGTCTGGCAACTTTTACTTCTGGCCCTGTCACACAAAAGCCATTATTAACTTCCTGCGGTAAGGAAAAAGATTTGGCCTCTATCTTGGAATATGGAAGGGAAAATTACCTACAGCCGAAGAACAAAAGACAAATTATTATTTCAGTAAATTATCCTACTACTGATATATATTTACTTAAAAATAGTCTTAATGGATATAGCCCAAAATATTAATAGAGTGTACCACGGTCTCAGGAACTTTTAAATTACTTTTTTTTCTTTTAAGCATGTTTTTCAAGTTTTCTACAATGAATGCATATTTATGATCTTTTCAAATGTTGATATTTCATTTAAAAGTGTTCATTTGGGGTCTTTTGTTAACACATCAAAAGTTAAATTTTTCCCCTCATTTAAGAATGCCAAGAAGAGTGCAGTTCAAAATCAAACAATATATCTCTGTGGTGTATATGCTAAATGATTTCAATGAATAGAGTGATTGCATACAACAGGTTTTATTTTAACATTAAAACAATCTTTAGGCGGGGAAAAAAGCTAAAATTACTGCTCAGTTCCTGGGGGGAAAAAAAGGAGGAAACGACCACCCACTTACTGGAAAGTGTTAAAATTGGGTCCCCATTCACACAGAAAAATGGACTCAGAATCACTCCGGTTCGCCCTTGCCTCACCTCAGTCACTGTTTTAGAGGAAAACTTTCTTTCATAATTCAAAAAATTACTGGAATTCAGAAACAATGAGCATGTTATTGTGGTGGACATGGTACACACTACATCACTTCCAATGACATCAATGACAAGCCACGGTTTGACTAGTGAGATTAAAATTTATCTCACAGCTATTCAACTCCAGTGCTTTCTGGATTTTATAACCAATTTCCCAAAGAAGATTATCCCTCCTGGCGCTGAAGGTTAGACAGTTTTGAATGTGTGTGTGTGCATGTGTATATGTGTGTGTATTTTTACAGAAAAAGAAAACAGACCACCCCAGAAGTTAGGATATTTCTAATATATTTTTTGAGCACAAATAGTTTTTCCAGAAGTTGAGGAGTAAAAATCATAATAGTAAGTGCTGGAATTTTCCATATTCTAATGGTTTTCCTGGAAAAATAGAAAAATAAGGTTAAGAATGATGTTGCTTTCCCAAGAAAAAGTGTTGAATCAGCTGACTTCCATACATAGCTTAGCAGTAATTAGAATTCTCACATATTTTTAAGAAGGACGACTTGTTATCAGTGCGCCCTTGACATTGACTTGAATGGGTCAGAGTAATCAATTGCACCTACACTCGGTTTTTAATGATAATTTACTATTAATGTTACCTCATTTACTGTTAATTTTAAGTAAATTAACAGTAAGGGAGGAGGTTAGGATTATCCAGCAAGTTATATTTAAAATATATATGCTATAAATTTCAAAGCAGAATCATCCAAACCCTGTTGCTAAAGTACGTGTACTGAGTATCCACTACCTCCGTTGATTCCTATCACCACCTCAAAACAGAATGTGCTTAAATAGTGATACTCACTAATATTAAAGCCCTTTATCATTGTAGAGTGTGAATAAATATGGCTTTTTAGTCATTTAAAAAGCTTTCAGAAAAAATTGGTTGCCCCTAATCTCTAATTTCAAACTTAGGAAAAATTAATTTAAATAAAGAGAAGAGTAAATGATCACCACTCCCCAGTGCTTTCCAAGCATCGTGATTGTTCTGAAGGTAAAAAATAAAAACACCAAAACAAAAAACCAAGATGTTGTGTTTTCTCAAAGATATATATAATTTTAATGTTGAGATAATTTAAGATGTTAATATAAGCAAGAAGGAAAAAAATTAGGCCCTCCTTATCTCTTATATTCACATCACTTTTTTTGCTTTAAATTTTTTTTGTGCTCGCTTTGGCAGCACATATACTAAAATTTGCTTTAAATTTTTTTTTAAAAAATGTATTTGAATTTCCTTACCTTTTTTTTTAACTTTTTATTCAAACATTGGATCATGACCAAATAGTAAGAAAGGAAACTTTTGGAAGTCTATGAAAATAGCATTATAGAGGGACTCGCAGACAGAAGTATCAAGAAAAAAGTAAATGGCTATGTAAGCAGAGAATGAGAACAAGGAATACTTAAGGAAAGTTGAAAGCTGTGGTAAACTTCAATAAAGCAGCCTTAAATAAACACACCTTCCAGTAGTCTTTCCCCTGTGTGACTATGGGCTTGCCACATGAATAGCCTTGGCCAATGAGACACTCACACCCATAAAGTGAGCAAAGGCTTGATAAATGCTTGCACATTAGGACTCGCCCTCTTGAAATGCTCCTTCTTGGAACCCAGTTTTGGGGATGCCCAAGATTCCATGCAGAAGATGTGGTTCATGTACACAAAGGAATATGACTCAGCCATCAGAACAGATGAATACCCACCATTTGCGTCGACATGGATGGAACCGGAGGGGGTTATGCTAAGTGAAATAAGTCAAGCAGAGAAAGACAATGATCATATGGTTTCACTCATGTGTGGAACATACAGAATAGTTCAGAGGGCCATAGGGGAAGGGAGGGAAAACTGAAAGGGGAGGAATCAGAGAGGGAGACGAACCAGGAGAGACTCTGGACTCCAGGAAATGAACTGAGGGTTACAGAAGGCAGGGGGTGGGGGGATGGGGTGACCAGGTGATGGGTACTAAGGAGGGCACGTGTGGTGATGGGCACTGGGTGTCATACGCAACTAATGAACTGTTGAACACTACAACAAGGACTAAAAAAAATAAATAAATAAAAAGAAAGAAAGAAAATCCATGCAGGGATCTCAGGTGGAGGGTAACTAGGACCTCAGCTGAACTCCCAGTCAGGGGCTGGTACCAGTTGCTGTTCATGTGAATGAGACCACTTTGGACTTGCTAACCATCCCAGTGCCCCAGACAACCCTATATTAGGCAAAACTATCCATTCATACTGCAGATTTATGAGAAATAGTGAATCCTCCTTGTGTTAAGCCATTGTGTTTTAGGATGGTTTGTCTCAAAGCAATAGATAGATACCTTTTAAAATAAGAAGAAATGAGGCTCAGGGATTTTAGGTAATTTTCCCAAGGTGACAAGTAGGTACATTATGGATCAGGGTTCAAAACAAGATCTCTCTGACTTAAAACCCATGTTCTTGGCCCAGGGTAGCCCACTGTTAATATTTAAATAAGGGGGGAAAAGAGTCTCATTTTTTTTTTTTCTCAACAGCACAGAGCACGCAGCTTCCTTTTATAGTAAGTAGAAGTACGTACAACTGCCTCCATCGGATGCCTGCAATCAGAAGCCCCACCTGGATCCCCTCTTAGAGTCCGGTGAACAAACCATGCCAGAAAGGCCCTGACTTAGGCTCCAAATAAGCAGTACTCTCTGCGTGGCAATCATCTAATTCCTATCTTTTCTACTGAACACATGGAAGCTGAGACCCATACAGGTCTCAACTAAAAAAAAGTAAACAGGCTATTTTGAAAAACGAACATCACATGATTTCTTAGAGAATGATTTAGAGTTCACATCATTAAAACATTGACTTTAGTTGACCAAAACTTCTCTGCTCACACTTCACTTTGTGATACAGATTTTGAAGGAGAATTAGGGGAATATATGTTGAGACAGCATGGCCCACAGACTATGCTGTTCAATAAAGTAAAAACCCAGCGGTCTTCTTCAGAAAGGAAATATATGAACGATCAAAAAGCACATGAGGGCGCCTGGGTGGCTCAGTCGGTTAAGCGACTGCCTTCGGCTCAGGTCATGATCCTGGAGTCCCGGGATCGAGTCCCACGTCGGGCTCCCTGCTCAGCGGGGAGTCTGCTTCTCCCTCTGACCCTCCCCCCTCTCATGTGCTCTCTCTCTCTCGTTCTCGCTCTCTCAAATAAATAAATAAAATCTTAAAAAAAAAAAAAGCACATGAAAGGGCTCATTAGACATGTGAGAAATACAAATTAAAATACCAATGGGATACAACTACTCATTCACCAGAATGGCTAAAGTTAAAAACACGAAATGTTAGTCTATACCCAGAGCAACTATAATTCTCATACGTTACTGGTGGGAGTGAAAAATTATACAACCACTTCGGGAAAAATCCCTGGCAATTTCTTATAAAAAAACAAACATATACCTAAGCCCGTGATCCAACAATTCCACCCTTAGGTATTTACAGTAGAGAAATAAAATCATATGCCTATAAAAAGAATTATACAAGAATATCGATAGAAATTTTATTTACAATAGCCCCAAATAGGAAACAGTCTAGGTTCCTATCACTAGAAGAATAAATAAATAGTGTTCGATTCATACCAATACAATGGTGGTCATGAGTAGACACCACTAGGATCTCCCGCTGGAAGGAGCATAACCACCAACAGCCCCAGCCGTGGCCCCTCTGGATCCCGCTTCTTATGGTTGCTTCTAGCAGATGACTGGGCACAGTAGGTGTAACGATGGAGACCTTGGGCCTCCTTTAGCAGGCAGCTCTGACTTGAGGAATCCCCATCATTCTGTCTGAAACTTTCTCAGAGCTGCTTTGTAGTCTGAGGCTCTCCCTACCCAGTCTTCTTTAAAGCCTCTTCTCCAACACAGGTGTCAGACCCACATGAAGGTCTGAAATATCTCCCTGCCTACTCTGACTCCTTTCCCTTTATCCTGCACAAGTGCTTCCCTCAGTATTTTCTTTTTTTTTTAAATTTTTTTATTGTTATGTTAATCACCATATATTACATCATTAGTTTTTGGTGCAGTGTTCCATGATTCATTGTTTGTTCATAACACCCAATGCTCCATGCAGAACGTGCCCTCCTCAATACCCATCACCAGGCTAACCCATCCCCCTACCCCCTCCCCTCTAGAACCCTCAGTTTGTTTTTCAGAGTCCATCATCTCTGATGGTTCGTCTCCCCCTCTGACATACTCCCCTTTTCTTCCTCTCCTGTTATCTTCTTCTTTTTCTTTTTTCTTAACATATATTGCATTATTTGTTTCAGAAGTACAGATCTGTGATTCAACAGTCTTGCACAATTCACAGCGCTCACCATAGCACATACCCTCCACATCTAATCCTGTCTACCTGCTTCTCAGAGGCCCCAACTAACATAATTACTCATGAATCTCAAAAACATTATGCAGATTCAAAAATTCAGACTCAAAGGAATAAATAAATACTATATGAATTCCATTTATATGGAGTTCTAGGGCAGGTAAAACTAATGTATGATGAGAAAAAAATCAGAATAATGGTTGCCTCAAGGGGTTAATGATAGTCATTGACTGGAAGCGATATGACAGAACTTTCTATGGTGACGATAATGTTCGATATTTTGATAGAGGTTTGGACTGCGTAAAATTCATCTAATGGTAGGCTTCATATGTGTGCATTTCATCACATGAAAATTTTACTACAAAACAAAAACTATAAACAGATATTGAACTCTAGAGGATATGCATGCTGAAATATCTGAATATTTAATCTGAAATATCTAATCTCTGCAACTTCCCTAGATTTATCAAAAAAGCGAGATGGTCTGATGGATGGATAGAAGGATGAATATATAGATACATGACAAAAAACAAGGAGATTAAAATGTTCATGGCAGAATCTAGGAAAGACTATAGGGATATTTACTATAAAATTCAAGTTCTCTGTATGCTTAAATTTTTTTTTAACAAACCTCAAACATTGCTGACTTAAAAAAAAAAAACCTTATAGACTTCAAGAGATCAGGTACCAAAAAGATGAAAAAAACATAATGACCTTAGACTAGAAAATAATGTAAGGGTAAAATCAAGTCATTTTCAGGTTAAGAATCATAGAAAATTTGCCTATCAATAACCTTTTCTCAGTAGATGTGTTCCACCAATACAAAACAGTAAGAGAAAAGGAAGAGATGGCCTCCAGGAAAGAGAGATTCAATGTAGGGGCAATATAAAGAGAAGACCCAGTTTTAGTAACGATAAGAAGCCCCAGGGTGACAAAAGTGAAGCTTGTCTAGATAACAAACATTGTAGAACAGAGAGCTCAAAAAAGGATGTTGCTCAAAAAAAAAAAAAAGAGAGAGAGAGAGAGAGAGAAAGTGAGATTGATAAATTATCTGTGGTACTTGATTTATGATCTTATTGTGAATTGTTCACAGATCTGAAGAATTTGGTGATTGTTAGTGTCTATAAAATAAGCAAAAATGGTAAAAGAATTCATTATTAACTCCAAAATAAAAAAATGAAAAGCTTTACAAGAAGTAGAATATCACCATACTACAAGCTCAGCTCATGACAACATTAATGTAGTTGAAAGAATGTAGACATTCAATATCGGTTTAACCAAATACTGCTACAGCTATACTGGAAATGACAGATAATATTTATAATAAAAAATCAAGAGAGAGCTGAATTACTTAGAAAGCATATTATTTAGAGATACAGCAGTAAAAAGAGCTAGTAGTTGATAATCCCTGTCCCCAAAAGCAGAAATTGGACACGGGGTGTGTGAGGGGGGCTGCTTTCATTGATGTAAGACTAATTGTCTTACTTGGCTTTTGAAAGCATGTATATGCATTTTCTTTGATAAATTTCATAATTGAAAAGATTTTCTATCTAGTAAAACTATAGTTATAATAAGAATTTATTTTTCCACCCCCTATCCCATTGAGATACCAGACATTCCTTGGTATGCCAAAAAGTAAAGAATGTAAAGACTGGAAAATAGGAAGACCATAGTGGACTAACCGTGTGTGAACTGTCTAATCCACTCCATGTGTTCCTTGGCAGAGTCTAGAACTCACTTCTTTCATCAAAGTTTGTGAGAATAGCACCAGCACCTTAGAAAGATATTTTCTTGATAGTTGTCTTGGGAATACAAGTGGGGAAAGAGCCCAGTGAATCAGCTTCCCTGATTCCAGTAAGGTGTCCCTAATGTGGCTCTTAATTCTCGAAGGGCAAGGAGGCGTAGTTATGATAGCAATCAGAATGTTCCAATGTAGATATTTTTGGCAATGATTAATCAACTATGGGGTTTCTTGGGTTAGAACAGAAGGACAACTCAGTAAAGTCTTACTTGACTTACATAATTGAAAAAACTGGGTCTTGTAAAAAATACCACCAAAATAGAAATTAAATTCTTGGCCTCTCATCCAGTTCCTAGAACAGGGTCATTTCACAGACCCGAGACTCTTCTGTATTAACGACCTCGAAGGATAATAAAATCCTAAGTAACTTTTAGAAAGGAGGTGTATTATATAGAGATAAGGGCTTGTATTTGGGAGTCAGTCTATCTGAATTCAAATTCTGGCCCTACTGCTTACTAGCTGTATAACTTTTGGCATTTAGCAGTTTGACTGTGTTATAAGAAAAGAAAAGTATCCAAATATTTAAAGAAATATAAAACACCGAGAGTCAACATTAATTCCTGAGAACCTAGGATTCTAGTGTGATCCACTACTATTCACAGAATTAAAGCAAATGGGCCTTTGTTCACCTCCTGGTGAGCCAGGTCTGGATGTCCCATACAACACTGCTTTCAACTGAGGCGTTTACTTTACATTAAACATGACCATTGGAGATGCTGCTTTTGTCACGTGCCAATCATTGAGAGCCAAAAAGAGGTGACACAGACTGGTGAAGATTGGTTTAAGTCATCATGTAGGAGAAATACATTGAAAATTCACCCTGAAGTTCAGAAGAAGCATTAACTGTTCTGAACCAGCAAGTAGTAGTAAGTGATTCGGTTTTTCCCAAAACCAACTTGTACTAATCCAGGAATCAAGGGCTGGAAAGATGATGCTATCCACAACTACTTAATTAGTAATTACACCTTGCAAAATTTTGCTTTCCATCCCATCATTTCCAGACTCTGCTGCTATGGAGAAAAGAGAGGAAAGCTTTCAACATTTAACGGAGCTGAGACTTCCACTGGCCCATTTCATGCTCCTTATGCCCCTGTGAAGACAGGCAAAAAAAAAAAAAAAAAAGAGTGTTTTAGCCTGGTTTGATTGATTCTAATTCTCAAGAAAAAAAAAACAGGATTGCTGTTATACAATGGGAGCAGGGAGGAGAATAAACAGAACACCTTCTCATGTTACCAAGTCCAGTGCTAAAAGTTAATCAAAGACTCTGGCAATCTATTCAGGCAGAACCACCAAAAGCTCAGATCCTTCAGGAATGAAGGTTTGAGTGACCCCACTGGGTAAAGAATCCCAGCCAGCTGAGGTGCTAGCAGAGGGCAAAGCAAATAGAAATGCATGGTGGAGGAAGAAAGTCATAAATACCAGCTACTGCCTCATGGCCAGTTGCAGAAACAAAGACTCATGCCTCTACCTACTTTATTTCTTCCCTGTTGAGTCAGGGCTATTTTTATACAATTTAATGAAGTTCCCTTTGCTTGGGGGAGGTTTGTTGGTAGTAATTAATGATGTAATGCATGCCCTCAGTGGCAGGATTCTGAAGTGGGATTGTGCAAAACTAGAGGAAGTGGACATCACCCAGAAATTCTGGATTAGAGCCTGACTCGCCATGGGTTTTCTCCCAAGGTGGGGGGAAGAAGCGTATCTTAAACTGTCTATGAAATAGTGACATTATGTGGGGTGAAGACATTTTTAAATGTAAATATACGCAGAAGGAAAAAGAGAGGTAGCCAAAAGGGCAAATTACAGTGAATACTTGTCATTTGTTGTCTATACAAACCCCTTCCAAATGGAAGGAATCTTTGTTATGTGAGCCTCGATGAGAGGCACCACCCATCTCCTGATACAAGGGCCAATGGAAGCCAAGTACACCCCCTCCTACACCAGCAGCTATGAGAGCACCATGTGCCTAGACTCAGCCACCAGGCTCTTTTTTCCCAGCTTTTGTACCTCGAATGAGTGACACAGAGATGAACTTTATGGTACGGTGTTGAGTGGCAGAGATGGGCAATGATACTAGTTTTACTGTCAGGACGCTCTCACCCAGTGGCAGGTGCCCTCCCCTCCACCCCCACCCCCCAGAGCATTTTAGAGGTGAGACTCTGCCTGTGTTCCTACTTCCTGCCCTCCTCTCGTAACCCACCTTATATCCTTCCAGTAAATTCCTTCTCCTTAAGTTAGACAGAATTGTTTTCCATTGCTGCAACCAAGAGCCAAGAGAGACAAAGCTGTTTCATACTTTAGGAGAGACAGCCACTTCATTAGGGCTGGCCCATCTGAAAGCAGGAAGGGAAGAATATATGGCTTTGTTAAAAGAGGCCCTTTCTGCCTGCAGCCAGGAACCAAAGACGTCAGAAAGTCAGATAATATTGAGCCAAAATCTCTGCCCCAAGCTAACATAAGTGAGAGAAAAGGGAGAGGGGGAACTTTGCAGGATTTATGACTGAGACCTGGAAAATCCTGACCCCATGCGTGCCCAAGCACCAACTCTAGTGTACTTTCTGTTTGACAAAGGTTCCAGCCACCTATGCACAAGCTTTGTACGTAATTTCAGGAGTTCATGGATCCCAGAAGACCTTCCCTGCCTGAGATGGGCCCAAAACAAACAGCCATTCAACAGAATAAAATAATTAAGTACAGGAATGCTGCCACAAATGGAACCCCCAAATCAGGTACAACTAAATTAGTTAAACTATTGATTAATTTTTGAAGACAGCACAGAATCAAATGTTACATTTAGCAAATGTAGAAAAAAAATGTAGAAAAAAAAAGCTTTTTAGAAAAAAAGCTACAAAGTGAACTTTTGTGAGTCAAGGCACACACGCAAAATCTGTATAAACTTTCCACATAAATATCTTTTCTTTACAATTTAACAACTATACATAAAATGGAGTTTTGCTACAGAATATAATACTTGTTTAACTCCTCTTTATTTAGTCAATTTTAAAATATCCTCTTTCCTTTTACTATATCCAAATGAAGTTTTTGTCTTTTCCTCTTCCAGCATATTTTGTTCCAAATGGACAAGTGCCCAGCATTGCTGAAGGGAGAATTTCTCCTCTGGAGTCAGTGGCTTCCATAGAGGCCAATAATTCAAGTTTCCTCTGCTAATCTAAATTGAGCACCGGAAATAAAGCTTTGGTCCTGGCCAGCTAGCCTCTCTCAGCCAGATTCGGCTGAATTCATTTGAAGGTGCAGTAAGGCAGCATGGTACCCAAATGCAATCTCTATTTCAGCATCCCTGGCGAGCCCCAGCCTTCTCTTAGTAAGATACAATACTATCAGCCTGGTCCCCCAAAGTAAACATATGGAATACACCTAGATTCCTACCTCTCCCCTCGTTGCCCATTCTCTCAAAGCTGTCCACTTCTGTCCATCCCCTTGGGCAGAACCTCATCATATCACACAAAGATTGCAAGCAGGAGCCCCTGAAGCCCCCTGCCCCCCCCAATAGTACACACCAAAATGACTTTTCTCAAACACATCATTTTCCTGTTTAAAATTATTCAAAGACTATTCATTAACTTAGGAAGAAGCCCAAACATCTTACCATATCTGCAAGGCCATAAAGAACTTAGCTCTCTAGGGGCGCCTGGGTGGCTCAGTCTTAAAGCATCTGCCTTCAGTTCAGGTCATCCGAGGGTCCTGGGATCTAGCCGGCATCAGGCTCCCTGCTCCACGGAAGCCTGCTTCTCCCTTTCCCACTCCCCCTGCTTGTGTCCCCTCTGTGTCTCTCTCTCTGTCAAATAAATAAAAATAAATAAATAAAATCTTAAAAAAAAAAGAACTTAGCTCTCTACAGCCAACTGAGTGTAATTTTTGACACTTCTTGCCTTGGAATTCCTTGCGCTTGAGGCTTTGCCTAGAGGAGGGGAGGAGACTGTGCTTTGAATATCCTCCTCTCCAAAAGCTCACTCCCCTAGCTAAATCTGCTCCTTCTAGCCACAGCTCAGATATTGCCTCTGCCAGAAGACTCTCTGGTTGGCAAAACCTTAGCACAGTGTATGCAGCTCTATAAAGGCTGTCACCAAGTTATAATTCCTACCAGTACACCCAAGGCAGTCAACTGTGTGCTTCTCAAAGTCAGGCTCTTTATACCCAATAAATAATAAACAGATTCTGAAGGAGTGGATGATTTATAAATGTGGGTGCTTTTCTATTGCTATTTCACCTCCGTAAGTAGACACACTCTATAGGCAATAAGATATTCTTCAGTTTTTTTGTTTTTAGAGTCTCAGTCTTGGACCCACGGCCTTCAAGTTGTACTTCTATACTAAAAAAAAAAAAGGCCAGAAGTAGTTCAGCACACTGATATGGAAAAAAATATTGTTGAATATAGAAGATAGGACTCCTACATTTTGAAACTATATTTCGTCAGTGATACTGAAGAAATAATCCTCTACCACCTTTGAGAAGAATGGAGCCTGTCTGGCCCAGGGGCAGTTATGACACCCTACAACACCCCACAGGTTATATGTAGTAAACTTTCTATGCAAACATTCAGTTTAACTTTTTTGCAGGAAGATTCCTTGTTTTTCTTTCTTGGCTTTCTTGAAACCGAAAATTCACATTTGTCATCCTCTGGGTCCCCATACATTTCAACATTGTGTTAGAATGCTACGGTTTTGTTTGTTTGTTTAAAATTGAGGCCTAAAATCATAGACTATGTCAAAAGAGAAATGAACATTTGAATCGAACATGCAAAGACCTCTAAACCTGTCTTCTCTGAAAATTCTTCTGTGATTCAGGTAGGAATGAAAAGTTGTAGTGGCTGTTTGGTGTTTTCTCTGAGGTCTGAGTAGGAAAGTTATTGTGCAATATGAAACATGTGAATACATCACCAAATTCCATTTTACAAGATAGCTACTTTCACTGACAGCCCTGATAATGTTTCTTAGAATCAAGTACATTCATCAGTGTATCTAATTTGGGGGAAATACTTTTTAGAGCTTTCAATTCTTCAGTAGGCTTTGGCTTAAAAGATGTGGAACAGAAAGGATATTAATCGTGCTGAGTTAATTCATTCTAAAAATATATGTGGTAGAAGTTATAAGATGCAGAAGGATAGCTGGAATTCTAGATTCATTTCATTTACTAAGAAGATGAGATAAGAAGTGTTTAAAGTTCCCTTTTGCAATTGTTGTAGAAATACTATAGCAACAGAAATTCTACAACCCTGTATATTTTTAAAACAACAATTTTCTCTCCTCTACATTTCGTAAACTATGAGGAAAAAAGTGAAACCCTTGAGCATCTGGAAGATTGTGCATCTGTATGCCTCTTCTAAGTCATACATTTTAATTTTGTAAAATTTTTCACAATTAAGAAAGATATGTTCTTAGGAAAAGCATAGGGTGTTAATTTTTTCATTTAATACAAAATATTGATGAAAGTTAGAAAATCATGAGGGACAGCATTTGAATACAACATTGTGAAGGCTTTTTTACAATCAAATCTCATAGTTGGAATTTTGCAATTTTAAAAAATGGTGTTTAATAGTTCCATTTGTCTTTCAAAGTCCAGTAGTTACATAACTTTCCAAGAGTATTAATATGACTTAAGAGCAGATCCCAAAAAGTTTCCTAAATTATTTTTATTATCTATATTTCATTTCAGACTAGAAGGAAAGTAATATTCCCCATGAGCCAATGAGCAATGGTTAAATTGCTTAATGGTAAATGGGAAACCCATTAGTCATTAATACTGGGGAGTCCTAAATTCTAATTTCTGCCTTATCTCTTTGTTATGATCCTATTATTCAAGACTGGGAAGGGAGTTTGATTGAAAGAAGCCTTTACAAAATCATCAAGCAGTAGTAAGCAGGATGTGAGGATGTACTGTGATTTCCCCAGTGCCCTACATTATAATTCCTTTATTATAATACCAGATTGGTATCAAATGTGAGCACGCAGTTGCATCTGATGTTTATGCATTTTGATACCATTAGTGCATTAAAAGACACTGTGGTTTGCCCCATCTGGGGGAAGTTAACAATTCACACAGAAGTTTCATATTACAGATCTTAGGTTGATCGCTCTTAAGGGACCCAGTGAAGGGCTGGAGTTTTTATAAAAGATCTGAGCTGCCTGGAGATGAACCTGAAGAGAATTTTCAAAGACTATGCCATATTTGGCCCTTTAAATGAACCCTTTTTTTAAAGATTTATTTATTTACTTTTCAGAGACACAGAGAGAGAGGGAACACAAGCAGGGGGAGTGGGAGAGGGAGAAGCAGGCTTCCCGCGGATCAGGGAGCCCGATGCGGGGCTCGATCCCAGGACCCTGGGATCATGACCTGAGCCGAAGGCAGACACCTAACCAACTGAGCCACCCAGGTGCCCATAAATGAACCCTTTTTAAAAGGAAAGACAATGATAATCATTCAGATTTCACTATAGTGTCAAGCTTAACTGGAAAAAAAAATAGTTGATCCTCTAGTTCAGGTATTGTCTCAACAAGAGTGAGGTTTGTTAAAATCTTGTGTGAAGTAATATTGTATGACGGTTTCAAATTACCACACTGAGTGACAAAAATGTCACGCCCATGATAAGATACAAAGTCTTTAAGTGTTTCTTCTACACTAAAAATCTGATGATTAAAAATCATAAAAAAATTTTAATACCGAGAGAATGAATCCTTTTATCCCTCCTTTGAGTATGTGACAAAGTTATGCCATTTCTTCCACTCCATTTTTTTTTAAAGATTTACTCATTTCTTTGAAAGAGAGAGAGAGAGAGAGAGAGAGAGAGAGCATGTGCTGAGGGGGGAGGGGCAGAGGGAGAGGGAGAGAGTCCCATGCAGACTCCACGCCAAGAGCAGAGTCCAGCACAGGGCTTGATCTCAGGACCCCGAGGTCACGACCTGAGCAGAAACCAAGAGTTGGATGCTTAACCTACTCTGCCACCTAGGCACCCCCATTTCTTCCACTCTAAATGCAGCACTAGAGAAAAACATACAGAATGTATGATTTTTCATGTTGTATTGGTGCATGCTATTCACTCTCAGATCTAAGGAAGACTTCTATGACATTTTACTCTTAGTACTGCAACCACAGGGCATTAACTACCACCTCACTGTTTCTCTTGATTACTCAGAATTGTATCACGTTGATTGATTTGCGGATGTTGAACCAACCTTCCAGCCCAGGGATAAATCCCACTTGGTCATAGTGAAAAATCCTCTAAATGTACTCTTGGATCCTATTGGCTAGTATTTTGGTGAGAATTTTTGCATCCATGTTCATCAAGGATATTGGTCTGTAATTCTCCTTTTTGATGGGGTCTTTGTCTGGTTTGGGGATCCAGGTAATGGTGGCCTCCTAAAATGAGTTTGGAAGTTTTCCTTCCATTTCTATTTTTTGGAACAGTTTCAGGAGAATAGGTATTAATTCTCCTTGAAATGTTTGGTAGAATTCCCCTGGGAAGCCATCTGGCTCTGGGCTTCTGTTTGTTCGGAGATTTTTGATGACTGCTTCAATTTCCTTAGTGGTTATAGGTCTGGTCAGGTATCCTATTTCTTCCTGGTTCAATTTTGGTAGTTGATACATCTCTAGGAATGCACCCATTTCTTCCAGGTTATCTAATTTGCCGGCATAGAGTTGCTCATAATATGTTCTTATAATTGTTTCTATTTCTTTGGTGTTGGTTGTGATCTCTCCTCTTTCATTCATGATTTTGTTGATTTGGGTCATTTCTCTTTTCTTTTTGATAACTCTGGCCAGGGGTTTATCCATCTTGTTCATTCTTTCAGAGAACCAAGTCCTAGTTTCATTGATCTGTTCTACTGTTCTTTTGGTTTCTATTTCATTGATTTCTGCTCTGATCTTTATTATTTCTCTTCTCCTGCTGGGTTTAGGCTTTCTTTGCTGTTCTTTCTCTAGCCCCTTTAGGTGTAGGGTTAGCTTGTCTATTTGAGACCTTTCTTGTTTCTTGAGAAAGGCTATATACTTTCCTCTCAGGACTGCCTTTGCTGTATCCCAAAGATTTTGAACAGTTGTGTTTTCACTTTCATTGGTTTCCATGAATTATTTTAATTCTTCTTTAATTTCCTGGTTGACCCCTTCATTCTTTAGTAGGATGCTCTTTAGCCTCCATGTATTTGAGTTCTTTCCGACTTTCCTCTTGTGATTGAGTTCTAGTTTCAAAGCATTGTGGTCTGAAAATATGCAGGGAATGATCCCAATCTTTTGGTACCGGTTGAGACCTGATTTGTGACCTAGGATGTAATCTATTCTGGAGAATGTTCCATGAGCACTAGAGAAGAATGTGTATTCCGTTGCTTTGGGATGGGATATTCTGAATATGTCTGTGAAGTCCATTTGGTCCAGTTTGTCATTTAAAGTCTTTATTTCCTTGTTGATCTTTTGCTTAGATGATCTATCCATTTCAGTCAGGGGGGTGTTAAAGTCCCCCACTATTATTATATTGTTGTCAATGTGTTTCCTTGCTTTTGTTATTACTTGCCTTATATAATTAGCTGCTCCCATGTTAGGGGCATAGATATTTACAATTGTCAGATCTTCTTGTTGGATAGACCCTTTAAGTAGGATAGAGTGTCCTTCCTCATCTCTTATTATAGTCTTTGGTTTAAAATCTAATTTGTCGGATATGAGGATTGCCACCCCAGCTTTCTTTTGGTGTCCATTAGCATGGTAAATGGTTTTCCACCCCCTCACTTTCAAACTCGGGGTGTCTTTGGGTCTAAAATGAGTCTCTTGCAGACGGCATATGGATGGGTCTTGTTTTTTAATCCAATCTGATAGCCTGTGTCTTTTGATTGGGGCACTGAGCCCATTTACATTCAGGGTAACTACTGAAAGATATGAATTTAGTGCCATTGTATTGCCTGTAAGGTGACTGTTAACTGTATATTGTCTGTGTTCCTTTCTGGTCTATGCTGCTTTTAGGCTCTCTCTTTGCTTAGAGGACCCCTTTCAATATTTCTTGGAGGGCTGGTTTCGTGTTGGCAAATTCCTTTAATTTTTGTTTGTCG
>NW_027397092.1:13070740-13088298 GCF_003265705.2 Callorhinus ursinus | reverse complement strand
AAAAAAAAGAAGATAGCAGGAAGGGAAAAGTGAAGGGGGGAAATCAGGGGGAGACGAACCACGAGAGACTATGGACTCTGAGAAACAAACTGAGGGTTCTAGAGGGGAGGGGGTGGGGGATGGGTTAGCCCAGTGATGGGTATTAAAGAGGGCACGTACTGAATGGAGCCCTGGGTGTTATATGCAAACAATGAATCATGGAACACTACATCAAAAACTAATGATGTCATGTATGGTGATTAACATAACATAATAAAATAAAATTTAAAAAAAAGTAAAAATACTGAAACATTGAAATCTTGTTTTCACTTCATAATCTTATTCTCTTGTTTGTCCTTTCATAGATAATTTTTATTATGAGTGGGTCTGTGGCCTTCCTATTCAATTTTTTAAACTTTTACCACATATGCGTGTATATATATGATACCATGATTTCCTATTTTTAAACTTTATATAAAATTACATGCTGAACATATTATTAATCTATCTGCTTTGTTATTAATTAATTAATTTAAAGAGAAAGAGAGAGCAGGCCTGCATACATGAGCGGGGAATTGGGGGAGGGAGGGAGCGAGAGGGTGGTGCAGGAGGGTAGAGGGAGAGTGAAAGGAAGAGAATCTTAAGCAGGCTCCATTCCCAGCGAGAGCCTGACATAGGCTCTATCTCAAGACCCTGAGATCATGATCCGAGCTGAAATCAAGAGCTGGATACTTAACTGAGCCACCCAGTTGCCCCTATTTCCTTTATTTTTAAACATTATGTTTCTAAGATTTATCCATACAGATATGTGCAGATATATCAAGTACCATTGAATTGAAGTGGTTAATTCTAGTGTTTGATTACAGAAGATCTATCCTCTTGGTGGTAGAATTTTCCATCGATTAGGTTTTTTTCTTGTTAGAACTGTTAAAATATAAACTGAGATGTATTTACATTTTTAAGAGTTTATTTGAGCAAAAATCAATTCAAATTAGGCAGCATCCCAAAAGCAGACTTTAATAAGCAGAAGGGAGCATGAACAAGGAAGTTACATGATGTGGAAGTTATATGATGGTTATCGCAGTTACGTTCCTGCAGGGGACCACAGATGTTTATCAGGCATTTTACCTATCTAGCTCTGATCAGGTGATTCCTGATTGACTTGGTTTAAGTTTCCATTTCTGGAAGTGCCAAAATGATAATTAAGTTAAATGTCAGTTTGGTGACATGGGGCTTAGCATAAGCAACTTCATTTTGGATTGTTGTCTTGTTCTTAATAATTCCCTCTTTTGACCACACTCTCAGCCTAACTGAGAGATGTGATAAAAAAAATAATAATAAGAGATAAGTGCTACTCCCAGCTACCGCTGTAGAGTTCTTGCAGCTTTTGCTGAAATCTGTGTGTGGCATTCACAGGTCACAGCATCGGGTTCACATTCTTTAAGTTCTTTGTTGCTTTTCTGACATTCTCCTCTTAGCGAGATCATTTGCTTCATAGTTAGCAGCTGCAAACAAGCATGTAAAGCTTTTGAGAAAAAATGGTTTGCCAGAGAGACTGCTATGATTATTAGAAGCAGGATAATAACCAATGTCCAGAGTGCATTTTGGAGGCATAGTTCCCCAAATCCAAAGTAATCAGAATCAAAAATGTCAAAGAAAGGGCCCATTGAAGGAGTCATTTTCTTAGGCCAAGCAGCTTATTCACTGATCCTATATACCTGAGTCTCCACTTCTCCCGAAGTTTCCATCCAAGTGGTTGTCACCTGGTGTTGACTATAGTGCAAATACCTCATTGGTCAGCTACAAGATAATCAAGGACTATCCTATTATCAAGAACAGCTTTGGCCAGAGGGTTAAGGGACTTCCATCAGGCAGCTATTGCTTTCTTTAGCAGCAGATTCTGTAAGATCTTCCAGAGTTAAGGAGATGTTCCCGATCATAGCCTCATTTGCACTTACTTTTAGCCAGGGCAGTAGGCATCTGACACAGGCAGCAAATTTTGAATTAATATTATGAATGTCTCCTGGTAATTATGGTTTGAGTAAGTGGCTTGGGACTGGAAAGATGACAGCTATGTAGGCCAGTAAAATGTAAGGAACTGTAGAACACGCAGGAGGTTTTTTTCTGGTTACCCTTGCCTTGTGTCCTTTTTTTGCAGAGCCTGGGTGCAAGGTTCCCAGGGTTGAGGTTGTTAACCAGAAACAGGGAAAGAGACCCCCAAGGGTTAGGAAGCCTGACATGAAAGAGAGTGAGCTGAGTTTGTTCCAGAGAAAATGAGGCACTGGAAATCAGGGAGAAGTGTGTGATGGGCAGAATTGACAGATATGTGAAGAGTAGCATTATCTTTCCAGACTAGAGCAAGGAAAAAGGTGGACAAAAGAATTATAAAGATCCTTGTGGAAGAACAGTGAGGGAAAGGATGGTCAGAGAACAAAGGAGGAATAGAAAAATTCATCTGATCTGACTTTTTGGGAGAATGCGGTCTACCCGGATGTTGGCTACCTTGTTTCCATGTCAATTTGATTTTGAGATCTCAGCGTCTGCACAGGACCAGATGTCAGGTGGGGCCTTATTCAATAGTGAGATGTGCACTCAGGTACTGACACTGTCTTATTTGGCAGCAGTGTCAATGGTCGATTGTACTCGGGAGGGTGCTTCCCATGAGTCTCACTTTTACCAAAAGCATCAGAATAAAACAGTAACTGTAAATGACAAAAGACTTAAAAATGCTGATGGTAAAAGATCTGATGAGAATTTATTTGATAAGGAAATGTTGTTACTTCTGTAGCATACAATAATTTAGGATAGTAAGTGGACAGTGAGAGTACTGACAAATTTCCGGAAACTTCAAACAATTTCTGGAATACCTAAATTAGTAATATACATCCGTACACCACACAAGAAAGTTTATCATCACTTATTTGACAATGCTTCCCATGTAACTTAACATAGCAAATAAACCTAATTAGTTTAACATCTCTCTTTTACAAGGTGAGAGCTAAGTTCTTTGAGATTTTCCAGAGACCATGGGGAATCTCAGTTTAAGGGAAAAAGACTCCACTTAGAATTTAATCTTGAGAAAAAGTTAAAGGGTTTGAATATTTGATTAAATACAATCACATGTCATTATGAAATAATACTTATCTATTTAACCAAAGGGACAAGAGAAGATGATAAAGGCAAACAGAGAAGGTTATATAGTTGTAAACAAAAGGTAGCTCCTATAATATTGGAAAGACTAGGTTTTCTTCAGTAGTCAAAGACCTGATAAAGACAACATGAAGCATAGCATATTATTTTGGTCAGACATAAAATACTTGCTATCTAGGCTTATAATTTAAAAGGTAAAAAACAAACAAACTAAAACTCTTTGTTTATAATTTAAGAGCAGACCAATAATGTAAGAAAAATTAGTCCTTTTTTTTTTTTTTTTTAAGTAGGCTCCATGCCCAGTGTGGAGCCCAACACGGGGCTTGAACTCACAAGCTTGAGATCAAGACCTGAGTTGAGATGAAGAGTTGGACACTTAACCTACTGAGCCACCCAGGCGCCCCAACTTGGTTCCTTTCAGAGTGAAAAGCAAAATCTAACTTTGCACCAGCATACTTTTGACGTTAAAACTCATCTTTTAAAAACATATACAAGTCCAGGGTGCCTGGGTGGCTCAGTCCGCTAAGCATCAGACTCTTAGTTTTGGCTTAGGTCACAATCTCAGGGTCCTGGGATTGAGCACCTCCCTCCACCTTGGGCCTCAGGCTCCACACTCAGCACTGAGTCATCTTAAGATTCTCTCTCTCCCTCTGCTCCTCCCCCTGCTAGTGCTCTCGTGCTCTCTCTCAAATAAAATCTTAAAAAAATAAAAGTATAGGGCGCCCAGGTGGCTCAGTTGGTTAAGCCACTGCCTTCGGCTCAGGTCATGACCCCGGAGTCCTGGGATCGAGTCCCACATCAGGCTCCCAGCTCAGCGGAGAGGCTGCTTCTCTCTCTGACCCTCCCCCTTCTCATGCTGTTTCTCTCTCTCTCTCTCTCTCTCAAATAAATAAATAAAATCTTAAAAAAATAAAATAAAATAAAAGTATACAAATCCATTCCAATCTTAGCCACACATAAAATTGTTTTCCCAAGGTTACGCTTTGACAAACCTACAACATTTTAACATCCATTTATATACGTGTATATTCTTCTTTACATCAACAGAGAAGATATTCAATCAGATGGAAATAAAGTTTCCTGTGTTCTAGATTTAGAGTATGTGTCTTTGGATGTCTTAGTAAATCCTTCCACAAAGGCTTTAGAATATTTTTCTTTCTCTTTGGGTACATAGTTCCATTTTAGCTGAGGGGAGAAGGCCTTTAAAAAAGTCCCTCTCAGACTCTGAATGTCAGCTTCCAATTTGGTCAACTGCTGACCTTAGAGCTACATTAAAAAAAAAAAAATTCTTTTGAATATATTGTTAGGCTTCAATCTAGGCAAAAGTAAATATTCCTGGCAGTATTGGACAATCCGATGGACCCATGAGGCATCCCCAAAGAGGTACAAAAAATACTACCCTCCCAAGATACAGAGGCATTCCCAAAGACAACCAGAATACTTCGAGAACTGCTCTGAGAGCTGGCAACAGTGGGTAGGACCCTAGTCACAAACGGAACGCAACTGGCATTTCTGTCAAGCCACCGCTAGCTGCAAATGGGGTGCAACAAACATTTCTGTCCAGCCACATTTGCCCCCCCCGCCGCCCAACGTGATGGTTGAGCTGTCTGCTCACACCAAAACCTGCACGACTGAGTCAGGCGGAAAACCACGTCAAGTTCTCAAGACACAAAGTGAGACAAACAAGAAGGCAATAGCTGTCCCTGGGAGAGAAAGAATCAACCTCCAATGGGACCCAAAGCAAATCCACAAGTCACAATTCTAAGATCTAATCCTTACAAATATTTTTGCCTGCCAATCTGAAAGAAAGATGATGTGAAATTTTACCCCCCCCTTTTTAAAAGATTTTATTTATTTGACAGAGAAAGAGCACAAGCAGGGCAAGCTGCAGGCAGCGGGAGAGGGAGAAGCAGGCTCCCCGTTGAGTTGAGATGGGGAGCTCCGCGGGGAGCCTGATGCAAGACTGGATCCTAGGACCCTGGGATCATGACCTGAGCTGAAGGCAGACACTTAACCGACTGAGCCACCCAGGCGCCCTCACCGCCCTTTCTTGACTGGGCCTCACAGGTGGAGATTTGTGAGAGCTGACTCTGATAAGAATGCTCACCCTTTGCTAGTTTCGGCCCGTTTTCCTAGGATCCTGGCTGTGGGCTCTGGAGTCAGCAGGGTGTCCCCATGGATCTCACCCTGGTCCCCAAAAACTGTAGGGGAGGAAAAACAATTTTCCCTCTACCTTTTGGAGTTAGGGATTGGTTGAGACCTTGTTTTTCTCTAGAGCACTTTGTAAATGGATAAGCTTATCTATGCTAAAAATTCTCCACTGTGGCCACAACCTACTTGTTCAGGCTTAAAATAAAATTTTATTCACCCAATGTCTCACACTGGACTCACCTCAGCTTAAGTCAGACCCAGAGCTTCCGCAGATTCAGTCCGGTTTCCATATTGGACCCAGTCCTGTTTTCAAGTCAGACTCAGTCGGACTCCTGCCAGTTTTCAAATCCAGCCCAGAAAACGAAGTGCTCAAATAAAGTCTGAAATCTCCTAATGCAAAAGCTGCAAAGCCGGGATCTGAGAGAGACTCATCCAGGGCCTCCAAAGGTTCGGAGAAAACAGTGAGCTCACAGACACAACAGGTAAGTTCGTCTGGTTGCTCAATGCTCCAGGGGTCATTGGGGGTGTCCTTCAGTTCCACCTTCTGAAGCCAGAGTTGTTAAAAGCAAAGCTGAGATGTATTAAAATTTTTAAGAGCTTATTTGAGCAAAAATGAATTTGAATCAAGAAGCATCCAACCCAGCAGATAGACGAAGCTCCAAGGAGATGTACAAAATGCAAGACTTGTAGGCAGAAAGGAAAAGGAGCGAGGAAGTTATAGGGGGCAAGAACGCAGGTTGGTAATTGCATGGTTGCTTTCCTTTAGGGGATTAGCAGGGGTCTCTCAGGCAGATTACCTAGCAGGTGCTGATGAGGTGATTCCTGATTGACTGGTTTAAGATTTCATTTCAGGAAAAGCTAAAACTATAATTAAGTCTCAGTTTGGTGACATGGGGTTTATCATAAACTGTTCAATTTTGGGCCTGTTGCCTTGTATTTAACAGAATTACAGCTGCCCTAATAATGACAATGGCTAAAATTTGGGTCCTTACTCTGTGCCAGGCATTATACTAAGAGTTATACAAATGGTTAACACATTTTTATCCTCACAACGATCCCCAAGGTATGGGTGTTCCTACTATTTCCATTTTTTGAGACAAGGAAACCCAAGCAAAGAGAGGTTAAGTAATTGTCTGTGGTTACATCACCCATGGTAACAGAGCTAGGACTTGAGCCCAAAGGTCTATCTCCAGAGCAGGTACACTTAACTGCTGAGACAAATCTCTGCGTACCTGGGCAAGGTTTTGTAGCATATATGCACAGAAATGAAATAGTTGGATCACAAGGTATATTTTATTATTTTTTGTGTCATTGTTCCAGTTCATATATTCCCACCAGCACTAACTGAGTGTTTTAGGTTCCACTCTCTCTCCTCATGTAGAGTTTACAATATTATGTGTAATCTAAACTAGTCATCTGTACTTGCTGACCATCTGAAGCCTAGGAGGTCTTTGTCTTCAGCTCACTTAGCACACTGAGTTTTCTTTTGTTGTCGCTCTATTATCTTTTTTGAACATGGCTATCTTATTTTTCTTTTTTGTACTTAATTGTTACATGTTTGGGTAGAGAGCATTCTCAAAACATGAACTTTTGGAACCACCTGGACTTTCAGTTCTGTTCATCTTCTGCTATAACCACCAAATATTTCTTAAAACTCTTCTCCTTTTTTCCATGACCAAAGATTCAACATGTATGTGTTGATCATCTTTTTGATCAACAAGACACTGAGCTAGATACAGGCCGTACAAAAACAAATAAGGCAGAATTCCTCTGTCTGAAGACCTTACAAAGGAATTAGTCTTATAAACAACTAATTATAATGGAATATGATAAGTACTAGAATGGAAGTATAATCGGATGCTATGAGAATATACATGACAAAGTATTTATTTTTGCTTTAGGTGGGGCTTGGGATGGTGACATATATGCTGGGAATTAAACATGAGTAGGGTTTTCTTAAACTCTGTGGAAAAAGTGAAGGTATTTAGCAAAAGGAGGAATATAAACAATTACTTGAAGGCCAGAAAGTTCATAACATTTTCAAGAATCAGCAAGTTGGACAGTTCATGCAGTTGATGCTGGGGATTGGGAAAAGAAATTACAGCATATAAAGCTGAGAAGCCAAGTTTGCCAAAATGTTGGAAGTGGTTGCCTGGGGTAGCAACTGAAAGAAGGGAGAAAAGGTCACAGCTCACTACCACCGATTTGACTTTTACTGATTTTGTATACAGTCTAATTTTACATGTCACTTTTCCCTTAAAGATTTTTTATCACCACAACTCTTAATAATTTATACCACTTTTTAGACAATGACTCCTTTTTTCCCACTCTAATGACTTTTCCCCTTAAAGTCCACTAAATAAGCATACTAAACAAAGTTATATTTTCAACATTACTCTTTCAAGTAAAGGCATGCTTACAAATTTATTTTATACAATAGTTTCTAGTCAAAGAATATTACATGGAACACATTTGAAATGCATGCTAAGTTTGGATGAACACAGATGTGTTGCTTTGCCTGTGGATGCTAAGCAAGAGGAATAAAGCTGTATTCTCTTTACTCCTCCTCCTTCTTGTGTATGTAAACTGTTGCCTCATGCTTTAAAGCATGTAGTTTTCTACCCAAAGTCTCCAGCCTTGTCTATTTATGTCAACGCCTTCCATATCAGGCAGTTATTTTAGAGTTTAAGTCTCAAAGGAAAGAGAATTGTCAAGCCCATATGATTTTGATACTGAATGCCTGCCCAGTATTCAAACCCTTGACTTTCTACCACCCTTCAAAGACTGATACTTCGCTCTTCCTCCTCTAGCCTTCATAAATCATTCTCCTTTGAAAATATAATAAAACTTCATTATGTTACTTTATATGTGCCAATAGTATTCAGTTTCAAATTGATTATTTGTTATTAACATGTTTTTTATTAAGTGGATGTATTATCTGAGATACATGTCAGTTTATTAAATTGATATGGACCCTTCCATATTTAACTTAGGAGCATAATTTTTAGGAATACATTGGAGTCATTACAGAAGGAATAGATGAATTTGGCTTCCCTATATGACCTCATTTGTAAGAGTACAACTCATTAAAAAAATTCCAGTCGGGCGCCTGGGTGGCTCAGTTGGTTAAGCGACTGCCTTCGGCTCAGGTCATGATCCTGGAGTCCCGGGATCGAGTCCCACATCGGGCTCCCTGCTCAGCAGGGAGTCTGCTTCTCCCTCTGACCCTCTTCCCTCTCATGCTTTCTATCTCTCATTCTCTCTCTCTCTCAAATAAATAAATAAAATCTTTAAAAAAAAATAAAAATTAAAAAAATTAAAAAATTCCAGTCTACTGGAATTCAGTCTACTTCTGTAGATTCACAAGATTATGCCTGCTGTATCCAATTCCAAGAAGAGAATTCAGTTCTGACCCCTGAAGCAAAAGAAGATAATTTATTGAAAAAAAATTCTTGTATTAGTTATTTCACCAAAGGATGTGCCAAAAAACAGTCTGGAAGGGTAAGAGTGAGGGCCGTCGGGGGTCCCAGGAGCCAGAGATCCAGGACTGTCTTTTATTATCTGTGCTGGCACTCTCCTCTGGCTCATTCCTATCTATTCCTGCCGCACATTCCAATTCCAAGGACATATATCTAATTGGCATGGACTGGGTTATTCCTATACTTCAGTGAGTACTTTGAATGGGAAGCAGTTTCTCAAAGCAGGTTCTTTTTAATAATTAACTATAAAAATGAGGTGAGTGTTCTCAATATAGGAGAAACAACAACCAGATTCTAACAATAGTCTACCAGTCTACACACACACACACACACACACACACACACACACACACCTGTTTCCCTCTATATTATGAAAAATTTTAAATACCCTCAGTTGACATATCAAATCTGTCTCAAACAGAATGTACTCTCAGCACCATGGAGTAGGTTAACCGAATGGTAACCATTTAGTGCTCTCAGCTTTAGGTCTAGAATCTATGGATTTTACCTCAGCCTTGTTTCTGCAGCTACTCATAAAGCCTTACCAGCTGTTTATGTCTTCCCTGCACAACCTTTTGTACATGTTGTTGTTGTTGTCCTTGTTGTTTTCCTAAATATCACTTAAATAGTGTTGGCCTTCTGGTAACAATCACATGGGACATAAACATTATTAGCCTTGGTCAATTCTGAGAGCTCCATTTGGGAAAACCATTACCAGTGCCTCTGATTCAGCATGGAAATGTCTCAGATTATCTTTCTTTAAAAAAATAGCAGTTAAGGGCGCCTGGGTGGCTCAGTTGGTTAAGCGACTGCCTTCGGCTCAGGTCATGATCCTGGAGTCCCAGGATCGAGTCCCGCATTGGGCTCCCTGCTCGGCAGGGAGTCTGCTTCTCTCTCTGACCCTCTTCCCTCTTCCCTCTCATGCTTTCTATCTCTCATTCTCTCTCTCTCAAATAAATAAATAAAATCTTTAAAAAAAATAGCAGATAAGGGGGCGGAGCAAGATGGCGGAGGAGTAGGAGACCTGGATTTTGTCTGGTCTCAGGAATTCAGCTGAATAGGGATCAAACCATTCTGAACACCTGCGAACTCCACAGGAGATCGAAGAGAAGAGTAGCAACAACTCTCTGAACAGAAAAGCGACCACTTACTAGAAGGTAGGACCTGCAGAGAAGTGAATCCAAGGTGATATTCGGGAGGATAGACGGTGAGGGAGGGGGCCTCCACTGGCCGCTTCTGGCAAGTGCTAGAGCCGCGGAGCACAAAATCGGAACTTTTAGAAGTCGGCTCCGCTGAGGGACGTGGCTCCAGTGGCTAAGTGGGGGGGGGACCCTCTCAGGACAGTGTGGTCTCAGGACCCTCGGGGTCACAGAAAGACCAGGGGTGCCTGAGTGCGGCAGAGCTCCCAGATATCGGAGCGGGGAAGCCGGCTGCAGAGACGGAGCCGAGGCGCGGGCTCTCAGCTCCGGGTTGCCATAAACTGTGGTCCGCGGCCCAGTTGGGCCACTGCTTTTTTACCATGATTCTTTAGTTTTTCAAGTTAATTTTTAAACTGTTTTTTTTTTTTGGAATTTTTCTTTTTCCCTTTTTCAATCAACATCTTATCAATCCCTTTTTAAAAAAATTTTTTTTTATTTTTCATTTTTAGAGTCGTATTCTATCCCTTCATAGTAGATATGCTTATTTTTGTCATATATATATAGATATATATAAGTTGTCTTCTCTTTAAAATTTTGAGATACAGTTTCTTCTAACAGATCAAAATATACCCTAAATCACTTAGTGTATGGCTTTGTTCTAGTCTCCTGCCTGATCACATTCTCCCCCTTTTTTTTCTTTTTTTAAATCCTCTTCTTTCTCTTTTCAAACATCTTCTTATCAATTCCTTTTATAAAATCTTTTATAATTTTCATCTTTACAGTCATCTTCCATCCCTTCATTGTATCAACCCTTATTTTGTACATATATGTCTTTCCTTAAAATTTTAGGAGGCACTTTCTTCTAACAGACCAAAATAAACCCAAAATCTAGTGTGTGGCACTGATCTATGCACTAGCCTGATCATATTTGATCATATTCTGTTTTTTTTGGTTCTGTTTTTGTTTTTATCTTTTTTTTTTCTCTTTCTTTCCCTTTCTTTTCCCCTGGTTTCAGGTCTTTTCTGATTTGTTTAGAGTATATTTGCTGGGGACGTTGTTAACCTGTTAGCATTTTGTTCTCTCATTGATCTATTCTCCTCTGGACAAAATGACAAGATGATAAAAATCACCTCAGCAAAAAGAACAAGAGGTAGTACCATCTGCCAGGGACCTACTCAATATGGACATTAGTACAATGTTGGACCTAGAGTTCAGAATCATGATTTTAAAGCTACTAGCTGGGCTTGAAAAAAGCATGGAAGTTATTAGAGACACCCTTCCTGGAGAAATAAAAGAACTAAAATATAACCAAGTCAAAATCGAAAAGGCTATTAATGAGGGGCAATCAAAAATGGGGGCACTAACTACTAGGATAAATGAGGCAGAAGAGAGAATTAGCGATATAGAAGAACAAATGATGCAAAATAAAGAAGCTGAGAAAAAGATAAACAACTACTGGATCATGAGGGCAGAATTCGAGAGATAAGTGATACAGTAAGACAAAACAACATTAGAATAATTGGGATCCCAGAAGAAGAAGAAAGAGAGGGGCAGAAGGTATATTGGAGCAAATAATAGCAGAGAACTTCCCTATTGTGGGGAACGAAACAGGCATCAAAATCCAGGAGGCACAGAGAACCCCTCTCAAAAGCAATAAAAATAGGTCAACACCCCGACATCTAATAGTGAAACTTACGAGTTTCAGAGACAAAGAGAAAATCCTGAAAGCAGCTCCAGACAAGAGATCTGTAACCTACAATGGTAGAAACATTAGATTGGCAACAGACCTAGCCACAGAGACCTGGCAGGCCAGAAAGGACTGGCATGATATCTTCAGAGCACTAAACGAGAAAAATATGCAGGCAAGAATACTATATCCAGCTAGGCTGTCATTGAAAATTGAAGGAGAGGTAAAAACTTCCACGACAAACAAAAATTAAAGGAATTTGCCAACACGAAACCAGCCCTCCAAGAAATATTGAAAGGGGTCCTCTAAGCAAAGAGAGAGCCTAAAAGCAGCATAGACCAGAAGGGAACACAGACAATATACAGTAACAGTCACCTTACAGGCAATACAATGGCACTAAATTCATATCTTTCAGTAGTTACCCTGAATGTAAATAGGCTAAATGCCCCAATCAAAAGACACAGGCTATCAGATTGGATTAAAAAACAAGACCCATCCATTTGCTGTCTGCAAGAGACTCATTTTAGACCCAGACACCTCCAGATTGAAAGTGAGGGGGTGGAAAACCATTTACCATGCTAATGGACACCAAAAGAAAGCTGGGGTGGCAATCCTCATATCCGACAAATTAGATTTTAAACCAAAGACTATAATAAGAGATGAGGAAGGACACTATACCTACTTAAAGGGTCAATCCGACAAGAAGATCTAACAATTATAAATATCTATGCCCCTAACATAGGAACAGCCAATTATATAAGGCAATTAATAACAAAAGCAAAGAAACACATTGACAACAATATAATAATAGTGTGGGACTTAAACACCCCCCTGACTGAAATGGATAGATCATCTAAGCAAAAGATCAACAAGGAAATAAAGACTTTAAATGACAAACTGGACCAAATGGACTTCACAGACATATTCAGAACATTCCTTCCCAAAGCAACGGAATACACATTCTTTTTTAGTGCCCATGGAACATTTTCCAGAATAGATCACATCCTAGGTCACAAATCAGGTCTCAACTGATACCAAAAGACTGGGATCATTCCCTGCATATTGTCAGACCACAGTGCTTTGAAACTAGAACTCAATCACAAGAGGAAAGTCGGAAAGAACTCAAATACATGGAGGCTAAAGAGCATCCTACTAAAGAATGAATGGGTCAACCAGGAAATTAAAGAATTAAAATAATTCATGGAAACCAATGAAAGTGAAAACACAACTGTTCAAAATCTTTGGGATACAGCAAAGGCAGTCCTGAGAGGAAAGTGTATAGCAATACAAGCCTTTCCCAAGAAACAAGAAAGGTCTCAAATAGACAACCTAACCCTACACCTAAAGGAGCTAGAGAAAGAACAGCAAAGAAAGCCTAAACCCAGCAGGAGAAGAGAAATCATAAAGATCAGAGCAGAAATCAATGAAATAGAAACCAAAAGAACAGTAGAACAGATCAATGAAACTAGGACTTGGTTCTCTGAAAGAATGAACAAGATGGATAAACCCCTGGCCAGAGTTATCAAAAAGAAAAGAGAAATGACCCAAATCAACAAAATCATGAATGAAAGAGGAGAGATCACAACCAACACCAAAGAAATAGAAACAATTATAAGAACATATTATGAGCAACTCTATGCCGGCAAATTAGATAACCTGGAAGAAATGGGTGCATTCCTAGAGATGTATCAACTACCAAAATTGAACCAGGAAGAAATAGAAAACCTGACCAGACCTATAACCACTAAGGAAATTGAAGCAGTCATCAAAAATCTCCGAACAAACAGAAGCCCAGGGCCAGATGGCTTCCCAGGGGAATTCTACCAAACATTTCAAGTAGAAATAATACCTATTCTTCTGAAACTGTTCCAAAAAATAAAAATGGAAGGAAAACTTCCAAACTCATTTTATGAGGCCATCATTACCTGGATCCCCAAACCAGACAAAGAACCCATTAAAAAGGAGAATTACAGACCAATATCCTTGATGAACATGGATGCAAAAATTCTCACCAAAATACTAGCCAATAGGATCCAAGAGTACATTTAGAGGATTATTCACCATGACCAAGTGGGATTTATCCCTGGGCTGGAAGGTTGGTTCAACATCCGCAAATCAATCAACGTGATACAATACATTAACAAAAGAAAGAACAAGAATCATATGATCCTTTCAATAGATGCAAAAAAAGCATTTGACAAAGTACAGCATTATTTCTTAATCAAAACTCTTCAGAGTATAGGGATAGAGGGCACATACCTCAATATCATAAAAGCAATCTATGAAAAACATACAGCGAATATCATTCTCAATGGGGAAAAGCTGAGAGCTTTTGTTTCCCCTAAGGTCAGGAACGTGGCAGGGATATCCACTATCACCACTGCTATTCAACATAGTGTTAGAAGTCCTAGCCACAGCAATCAGACAACAAAAGAAACCAAAGGCATCCAAATCGGCAAAGAGGAAGTCAAACTCTCACTCTTTGCAGATCATGTGATACTTTATGTGGAAAACCCAGAAGACTCCACCCCAAAACTGCTAGAACTCATACAGGAATTCAGTAAAGTGGCAGGATATAAAATCAATGCACAGAAATCAGTGGCATTCCTATACACCAACAACAAGACAGAAGAGAGACAAATTAAGGAGTCAATCCCATTTACAACTGCACCCAAAACCATAAGATACCTAGGAACAAATTTAACCAAATTGTCAAAGGATCTGTACTCAGAAAACTATAAAATACTCATGAAAGAAATTGAGAAAGACACAAAGAAATGGAAACGCATTCCATGCTCATGGATTGGAAGAACAAACATTGTGAAGATGTCAATGCTACCTAGAGCAATTACACATTCAATGCAATCCCCATCAAAATATCATCCACTTTTTTCAAAGAAATGGAACAAATAATGCTAAAATTTGTATGGAAACAGAAAAGACCCCAAATAGCCAGAGGAATGTTGAAAAAGAAAAGCAAAGCTGGCGGCATCACAATTCCAGACTTCCAGCTCTATGACAAAGCTGTCATCCTCAAGACAGTATGGTACTGGCACAAAAACAGACACATAGATCAATGGAACAGAATAGAGAGCCCAGAAATGGACCCTCAACTCTATGGTCAACTCATCTTCCACAAAGAAGGAAAGAATGTCCAATGGAAAAAAGACAGTCTCTTCAACAAATGGTGTTGGGAAAATTGGACAGCCACATGCAGAAGAATGAAACTGGACCATTTCCTTATATCACACACAAAAATAGACTCCAAATGGTTGAAAGACCATGTTTAGACATGAGACAGGAGTCCATCAAAATCCTAAAGGAGAACACAGACAGCAACCTCTTCGACCTCAGCCGCAGCAACTTCTTTCTAGAAACATCGCCAAAGGCAAGGGAAGCAAGGGCAAAAATGAACTACTGGGATTTCATCAAGATAAAAAGCTTTTGCATGGCAAAAGAAACAGTCTACAAAACCAAAAGACAACCGACAGAATGGGAGAAAATATTTGCAAAGGGCTAGTATCCAAAATCTATAAAGACCTTTTTAAACTCAACACCCAAAGAACAAATAATCCAATCAAGAAATGGGCAGAAGACATGAACAGACATTTTTCCAAAGAAGACATCCAAATGGCCAACAGACACATGAAAAAGTGCTCCACGTCGCTCGGCATCAGGGAAATCCAAACCAAAACTTCACTGATATACCACATCACACCAGTCAGAATGGCTAAAATTAACAAGTCAGGAAACGACAGGTGTTGGCGGGGATGCGGAGAAAGGGGAACCCTCCTACACTGTTGGTGGGAATGCAAGCTGGTGCAGCCACTCTGGAAAACAGTATGGAGGTTCCTCAAACAGTTGAAAATAGAGCTACCATACGATCCAGCAATTGCACTACTGGGTATTTACCCCAAAGATACAAATGTAGGGATCCGATGGGGTACGTGCACCCCAATGTTTATAGCAGCAATGTCCACAATAGCCAAACTGTGGAAAGAGCCAAGATGTCCATCGACAGATGAATGGATAAAAAAGAGGTGGTATATATACACAATGGAATGTTATGCAGCCATCAAAAGGAATGAGATCTTGCCGTTTGCAACAACGTGGATGGAACTGGAGGGTGTTATGCTGAGTGAAATAAGTCAATCAGAGAAAGACATGTATCATAGGACCTCACTGATATGAAGAATTCTTAATCTCAGGAAACAAACTGAGTGTTGCTGGAGTGGTGGGGGGGTGGGAGGGATGGGGTGGCTGGGTGATAGCCATTGGGGAGGGTATGTGCTATGGTGAGCGCTGTGAACTGTGCAAGACTGTTGAATCACAGATCTGTACCTCTGAAACAAGTAATGCAATATATGTTAAGGAAAAAAAAAGAAGATAGCAGGAGGGGAAGAATGAAGGGGAGTAAATCGGAGGGGGTGACGAACCACGAGAGACCATGGACTCTGAAAAACAAACTGAGGGTTCTAGAGGGGAGGGGGTGGGGGGATGGGTTGACCTGGTGATGGGTATTAAAGAGGGCACGTTCTGCGTGGAGCACTGGGTGTTTTGCACAAACAATGAATCATGGAACACTACATCAAAAACTAATGATGTAATGTATGGTGATTAATATAACAATAACAAATTTAAAGCAAAAAAACGTGGGAGAAGATTTTGATAGCTTTAAAATATTGATATCTTGGTAATATTTTGAATATATTAGATTAAATGAAAGATAAAATACAAAAAAAACCTATCATAATCAAGACAGTGTATGTAGTATTGGAGAAAGAAATGACAAATATATACATGGAATAGAATAGAGAGCCCAGTGATAGATTCACAAAAATGTATTCAACCAATCTCTGACAAAGGAGCAAAGATTGTCTTTCAACAGGTGGTGTGGAACAACTAAACATCCATATAAAAAAAAAATCTAGACACAGATCTTACACATTTCACAGACATGAACTCAAAATGGATAATAGACCCATATCTAAGCTATAAAACTAGAAGATAGTATAAAATCTAGGTGACTTCATGTTTGGTGATGAAGTTTTTATAAAAAGCACGACCCAAGATATAATTTGGGCTTCATTAAAGTGAAAACATTCTGCTTTGATTAAAAGAAACACTATTGAGAGAATGAAAAGGAAAGCTATATAGACCGAAATAAAATACTTGCAAAATGCATATCTGTTAAAGAACTTTTATCCAAAATATACAAAGAATCCTCAAAACTTAATAATAAAACATGTATTCACTCTTATCCAAAGGGAGATGACCTAAGGTTATCTTCTCAATCATTTCTTCTCAATCAATTCTTACTATAGTTTTCATATTCTGCCAGCCTGGGATTAAAGGACAAACATGCCTATTCTACAGTACATGGGGAAAAGTACAAAATAAGAACCTCTATTTCCATAAGGGGAGCATGAGAAACAATATGTAGTGTTCCCTGGTCCATAGTTTATGTCCTATTAGTGGACAAAATTGGTTCGACTAATTGCCTTTGCCCAAAGGTAGTGTTCTGACCCTGAACTCCTATCCACACAAAGTGGTTTAACAAATTGTATGTCTTCCAGATGGGAAATTTACCCATGCTTGTACAATTTTATGTCGACATGAGTTCTCCCATTGAAGACAGTCTGTTGAGACAATTTATCAATGTGACATGTCAAGCAATTCTAGCATTGTAACTTTTTTTTGGATTTCTTTTATTATTTTGTTATTATGTTAATCACCATACATGACATCATTAGTTTTTGATGTAGTGTTCCATGATTCATTGTTTGAATATAACACCCAGGGCTCCATTCAGTACATGCCCTCTTCAATACCCATCACCAGGCTAACCCATCCCCCCACCCCTCTCCCCTCTAGAACCCTCAGTTTGTTTCTCAGAGTCCATAGTCTCTCATGGTTCGTCTTCCCTCTGATTTCCCCCCTTCACTTTTCCCTTCCTGCTATCTTCTTTTTTTT
>NW_027397092.1:13057462-13060740 GCF_003265705.2 Callorhinus ursinus | reverse complement strand
TCCGATTTTGTGCTCCGCGGCTCTAGCACTTGCCAGAAGCGGCCGACGGAGGCCCCCTCCCCCGCCGTCTATCCTCCCGAATATCACCTCGGATTCACTTCTCCGCACGCCCTACCTTCCAGTAAGTGGTCGCTTTTCTGTTCAGAGAGTTGTTGGTACTCTCCTCTTCGATCTCCTGTTGAGTTCGTAGGTGTTCAGAATGGTTTGATCCCTATTCAGCTGAATTCCTGAGACCAGACGAAATCCAGGTCTCCTACTCCTCTGCCATCTTGCTCCGCCCCCCTTGATTACGATAGTTTTGTAGTAAGTTTTGAAGTGGCATAGTGAGAGTCCTCAAACTTTATTCTCTTTTAGAATTGTGTAGGCTATTCTGGATCTTTTCCTTTCTATATAAACTTTAGAATCATTTTGTTAGTATCCATGAAATAAGTTTGCTGGAATTTTGACAGTTAATATTATTAAATCTATAGATGAAGTTTGGTAGAATGGACATTTGGCAATATTGAGTCTTCCAATCCCCAAGAACACATAATATCTCCATTTACTCAGCTTTTCTTTGATTTCTCCATCTGAATTTTATAAATTTATACATATAGTTTCTGTACATATTTTTTAGATTTATACCTTGAGTCTTTTCTCTCCCTTCCTCCCTCCCTCCCTCCCTTCCATCTTTTTTTCCTTTCTTCCTTAGTACTAATGAAATGGTATTATGGATTTCATATAGAATCCCAATTGTCTATTGCTGGTATATAGGAAAGCGATTTACTTTTTTATATTGACCTTGCATCCTGCAACCCTGCTATAATTGCTTATTAGTTTTCGGACACCTTCTGTTGATTCTGTGGAATTTTCCAGATAGCTAATTCTGTCATCTGTGAACAAAGACAGTTTTATATCTTCCTTCCCAATGTGTATGCCTTTTATTTTATTTTAAAGATTTTATTTATTTATTTTTGAGAGAGAGAGAGAGAGAGAACACAAAGCAGGAACAGGCGGAGGGACAGAGGGAGAAGCAGACTTCCGGCTGAGCATGGAGCCTGATGCAAGACTTGATCCCAGGACTGTGGGTCATGAGACGAGCCGAAGGCAGACACTTAACCAACTGAGCCACTCTGCATGCCTTTTATTTTATTTTCTTGTCTTATTTCAGTACATTGTTGAATAGGAGTGGTGAGAGGGGACATCCTGTTTTTTTTTTCCCATTCACAGGGGGGAAGTAGCAAGTTTCTCTCTGTTTAATATAAAATTAGCTCTAGGTTTCTGTAGATCTTTATCAAATTGAGGAATTTTTCCTCCAGTCCTAGTTTGCTGAAGTTTTTATAATGAATGGGTGTTGGATTTTGTCAAATGGACTTTCTTAATCAATTGATGTAATCATATGATATCTTTTCTTTAGTCTGTTGATGTGATGGATTATGTTAATTGATTTTTAAATGTTGGACTACACTAAACACACCTGGAATGAATCTCACTTGGTCATAGTGTATAATTCTTTTTATACATAATTTAATCCAATTTGCAAGATGTTGTTGAGCATTTTTGTAGCCATATTCATGAGAGATATTGGTCTGTAATTTTCCTTTCTTATAATGTTTTTGATTTTGATATTAGGGTAATGCTGACCTCATAAAAGGAGTGTGGAAGTGTTCTGTGCACTCCAACTTTCTGGAAGAAATTGTAGAGAACTGTAGAGATTGTAGAGATTACATATTTATTAGAATTCACAAGTGAACTCATGTTGACCTTGTTCTTTCTCTTTTGGAAGGTTATTAATTATTGATCCAATTTCTTTAATGGACATAGCCCTGTTCAGTTTATCTATTTCTCCTTGTGTGAGTTCTTGTAGTTAGTGTCTTTTAAGGAATTCGTCTATTTTATCTAAGTTACCAAATTTGTGGCATGGAATTACTCATAATATGCTTTCATTATCTTTTTCTTGTCCATAGAATCAGGTGAATTGACCTGTAGCATTTATGATATTATTAAGTTTGTCTGCTCTCTTTTTTTCTTGCTTAGCCTAGGTAGAGGTTCATTAATTTTATTGATCTTTTCAAAGAACCAGCTTTTGGTTTCATTGGTTTTTCTCTGTTGATTTCCTGTTTTCAATTTTATTGATTTCTATTCTAATTTTTTTAAAGATTTTATTTATTTGACAGAGAAAGACACAGTGAGAGAGGGAACACAAGCAGGGGGAGTGGGAGAGGGAAAGCAGGCTTTCCACTGAGAGAGAGCCCAATGCGGGGCTCGATCCCAGGACCTTGAGATCATGACCTGAGCCAAAGGCAGATGCTTAACCGACTGAGCCACCCAGGCGCCCCTCTATTCTAATTTTTATTATTTTTTCTCCTTGTTGTTTTATATTTGTTGCTCTTTTTTTTCCTCCAGTTTCCTAAGGTGAAAGTATTAATTATTGATTTTACATTTCCTTCTTTTCTAGGGTATATATTCATTCCTATAAATTTCTCTCTATGGACTGCTTTTACTGTATTCCATAAACTTCGATAAGTTGTATTTTCTTTTTATTTACTTAAATGTCTTAAAATTTCTCTTGAAAGTTCCAAAATTCATGTTATTTAGAAATATGTCTAATCTCCAAACACTTTGGGATTTATCAGCTAAGGTTTGGTTATTAATTTGTAATATAATTCTGTTGTTGTCTGAGAATAAACTTTGAACGACTTCTATTCTTTTAAATCTGTTAAGGTATGTTTTGTGGCCCAGAATATGGTCTGTTTTGGTGAATATTCCATGTAAGTTTGAGAAAAATGTGTATTGTGTTGTTGTTGTGTTCTGTAAATGTCAGTTAGATCCAGTGGATTGATGGTGCTATTCAGTTCATCTATATCTTCACTGATTTCCTCATTGCTGGAAAGAAAGGTAGTGTTGAGACATCCAGTTGTAATGTGAATTTGTCTGTATCTCCTTGCAGTCCTATAAGTTTTTGCCTCATGTATTTTGATGCTCTGGAGTCCTATTACTGTGATGGTAAGATGTGGGAAATGGAAGTGTTCTATAATCTTATAATTAAATATCATTCTTTGAGTGGGCCTAAGTCCTTGAGCTAGATTCTCAGAAATGTTTCTTAGCTTTTTTTTCCCTCCCCTGACATAAGACAGGAGGACTAAAGGAAGTTGGGTTGGCTAATTGCCCTTCGATAGGTCAGATAGGGTCTGATAAAGTCCTTTCCCTGAACAGTGGAACTTTGCTACAGAGAACACTCTGGGCATATTTCAGAATGGATGCTCCTCTCTACCTCCTCTTAGGGACATGACAGGATT
>NW_027397092.1:13002829-13057452 GCF_003265705.2 Callorhinus ursinus | reverse complement strand
CTTCCTTCCTTCCTTCCTTCCTTCCTTCCTTCCTTCCTTCCTTCCTTTCTTCCTTCCTTCCTTCCTTCCTTCCTTCCTTCTTTCCTTCCTTCCTTCTTTCCTTCCTTCCTTCCTTCCTTCCTTCCTTCCTTCCTTCCTTCCTTTAAGCTCCACCCTGAGAACATGGTGGGGTTCCTGGAGGTAAAACCCACAAAATCCCCCCCCAACCCCGCCAATGACTGGGCCCTCATACGTTTCTGTCTCTCAAGCTAGTTCACACTCATCCACCAGTTCAGCAAAATGTTCCATATAATTTTGAGAAAAATGTTGTTGGGTGATATATTCTATAAATGTCAATTAGATCAAGATGAATTTACCACCTGAGTGTTCCTGCCATTTTATGGCTCCAGGTAGGTGGAACATGACTGTGATTTTCTGTATTCACCTTGTCTCTCCATATTTCACTGTGACAGTTTGCCCCATGACCTCAATTCTCTGATGGGTCTAAGGAAAGTCACTGGTTTTCAATTTGTGCAGCACTTTTTTTCTTTGAGGCTAGGGGAATGAGCTCCCAAGCTCTTTAAATTTTGACCTGAAATGCTCTGCCTCTTTGTATTTTTTAAAATCCAAGTCAACTACTTTTGAGTGAACTCACCTGTGACTCAGCCTGATTAGCAGGATTATTTTACATTTTCTGTGGGTACAATGGAATTGTTCTAATAATAGGGTAAACCTGAGGCCTTGAGTCCCTTAGTCAGGAGTGCCTGGTAGAATTGTTGCTTTTTTAGGCTGGATAGGTAAGAAAAATTGGTGAAGATGAAAATAAGAAATAGTGTTTGGTAGGTGGGTTCAAGCAGATATTTCAGCAAAGATCTCATGAGATCTGAATAAAATTAGTACATTTATGAAGGCATAAAAATGTATTGTTATCCTCCAAAGACTGTGATCTCTCAAGAAATGTACTTTATGTCCCTTGAGAAGATGAAAAGTGATCAAAACTTCCCAGGGGAAACCAACATCTTGGAGAACACGTTAAATGGGCTTCTTTATCTCTGAGTAGCTATCCTTAATGTCAGCCTCCTGTCCCATCCAGCTTCTCCTTACCCCCCATAATGAGGAAAGAGGTAGGGAGGGAACCCCAAGAGTAGTAATATTTCCCTATTAACTTGCTGAGAAGGAAAATGAACAAGTTGGAAAGACATATATAAAAGATGAGCTAGACCAAGTGAGGCAACCAACTCTCTCCTGACCCATGCTTTAGTTCAGAACCAAAACTGTGCTGTGATTCCCCACCCCTGGAAGCTTCTCTCCCTGAATCTGGGTTTATGGATAAACTCACTCCTCCTCATGGAAGAAGAGACTAAAAAAGTTAAGGTATCAGAAAGGTGCAGTCTCTCGGGACTGAAGGGCAGTATCTGCAAAACGAGAACCAGATGGGTGGGTTAGTCTCATGAGTCAGTCAGTCTCATGACAAAATAACAAATACTGTCCAAAGTATAGATACTTCTAGAGATGAACTTATTGAATACTAATTGCTAATAAGCCAGTAAGTATAAGGACTACTACAAAAATAAAATTAGTAACATTATCTGGTAATTCAGTCCAAAACACACACTTGAAAAATTAGTCTTTAGACAAAGATATATGAAATCTTTATGGTTCATGGGGAAAAGAGTAAGGATGTTTGTAGATCGTACGTGCGCCTACGTTGATTTATTGCTTCATAAAGCTTCTGACACATATATAACAGGAGAATAAATTCTTAACTGTTTAGATCAGTTTTTAACATACCATCAAATAATTTGGCAAAAATACAGACATCTATATTGATGATGAAAAATCAGTGGCAGAAAGAAACACAGGAGTAGTGAAAAGACTATTGCCCAAGTATGTTCAAAGATTCACTGTGTTTCATGGGCAAGCACCGGGAGGTTAAAATATAAATGATTGGAAATAGTTCTAAATAAAGATAAACTGTCCATATATTCAGATACAATCTTTATGTTACAGAGTTTTCAGAGTGTAGTAGAATGACATGGACAGGAAAATCAGACTCCACAGCCAATTCTTTTGCTCTCCACCTCTGTGTACAGTGAAATAGCCCCCTTCTTTAAACATAGATAGTGAGTTTGCAAGGGTGCTCTTTTTCTGTAGGAGGATGGTAGGTGGCTAACTTCTTTGTGCAGCTAGGAAGGGAAAGCCAGGCAATAATGAGACACATCTCCTTGGACTTAAATGCAGTTCCAGAAGGGCTTCCCCTCTCCTGTCTGTTTCTGGCTGGAGTTATGGTGGCTAAGCACCATAGGCCTCTATACCTGCTCAACTCCCCTCTCTCCATATGGTGGAATAGGAAACACAAGAAGGAACAATCAGAAGAAAGGGGAATTCGGCTTCTGGAGAGGGGCATGTTACTCCCCTGTACTTACCTCGCCAGAAGCAGGCCCTGGCTTGAATCAAGAACCTGTCAGTCAGTTTAATCACTTATATGTTTGTTTATTTTAGTCCAAAAAAAATTGATACCTACTCTGTGCAATGCACTATTTTAGGTCCTGGGAGCCATATGTGAAAACACTGTATTCATGAGCCCCAATTTAATTTTAGGTCTTAATTTTACCAGTGACAGTAAGAGAGTTCCAGAATTTATTAAATTGAATTTCTTTAAGAATAAATCAAAAGGGAGAACAGTTCCCTCTTATTTCTTAAAAAGAAAGACTGCTGGTTAAGTATATCTCAGATGCAAGTAACCAAATTCAACTGAATTTTGTTGGCAAAACTAATGTGACACCTGCCTTAAAGTAAAATTAATAAAACCCTTCTTCAAATGCAACACACACACACACACACCTAATTCCAACAAGCACTGATAAGGTTGATTTTCACTGATAATTTCCTGGAGTAGTAGTTTAAATCCCACATCATATAGCAAAACTTTCTAAACATCCTCTTCAAAGATCAGTGCTGAATGTCTTCCATTTCCCCTTCAGATCCTACCTCCATCTTTCTCCACCCTGTTCTGTGGCTTAGAAGGTTGAGTTGTGTTGACTCTATCACTGGGCTCCTTGCCCTGTGTTCAATGGTAAATTCCAACAAGAAATAACAGCAGATGGGGTGCCAGGGTGGCTCAGTAGGTTGAGCCTCTGACTCTTGGCTAGAGCTCAGGTCATGATCTCAGGGTCTTGAACTGGAGCCAGGTGTCAGGCTCTGCACTCAGTGGGGAGTCATCTGCTTAAGATGCTCTCTCTTTCTCCCTCTGCGCCCCCGCTCCCCGCTCTCTCTCTGACTCTCAAAATAAATAAATCTTTTTTTAAAAAAATTCCCTAAAAAAGGAAAAAAGAAAAGGAAAGAAAAAGAACAACAGAGTAAGGGACCAAATTCCCCCAGCCCCTAGAACTCCTCCAGCCCCCGAGTCTGTACCAGTTGGCTTTACCCCACATCCCAGGACAGAAGGTATTTACTCTTTGTTGGACAGCCCTTTTATCCCAGGGCTCGCTGCCTGCAGGTTCTGATGATTGTTCCTTGCCCTCGGATCAAGGAGTTACACTGATGCCTTTTGTTGTTTGTTACTAATTCTGTGCTACCCCTTATGGTTTCCCTACAGACTGTATACATCTTAATTAATAATCCCTTTAATAAACTCTCTTCAAATTATCTTTTTTTTTTAAGATTTTATTTATTTATTTCAGAGAGAGAGAGAATGAGAGATAGAGAGCACGAGAGGGAAGAGGGTCCGAGGGAGAAGCAGACTCCCCGCTGAGCAGGGAGCCCGATGCAGGACTCGATCCCGGGACTCCAGGATCACGACCTGAGCCGAAGGCAGTTGCTTAACCGACTGAGCCACCCAGGCGCCCTCTTCAAATCATCTTAATTTGAATTAAGATAATTCAAATTATCAACAGCTCTGCCAGAACTGTTGACCAGTACAATAGCCCTAATCTCCCAAAGTTCTACTGTCTGAGGTACTTGTCACATCTCTGTATCTCTCTCAGTTTCTCTCACCCCTCCCCCTGCCACACCCACCCACACACTGCTCATCTAGAAGTGTCAGCAAAATAAAATCCATTATTAGCTTAAACTACAACTGCTCTCTCTCCCTCAAAACCTGTTCTGGGAAGAGCTGATGCATTGTTTCCACAGTTTCCTGCTGATTAAGAGGACTACAATATTTTCTCATGGCTCCTAGGTCACCCCACTCATGGTCCACTCAGCCACCAACCTCCCCCCGCCCCCGACCATTTCTATTACAGGGTGGAGTATAGGACTATTTCTGAATCTCCCTGTATTCCACTGTCTGGTCCTGCCTGGCTGGGTTCACCAAAGTATTAAGAAATACAACACTGGGGCGCCTGGGTGGCTCAGTCGTTAAGCATCTGTCTTCGGCTCAGGTCATGATCTCAGGGTCCTGGGATCGAGCCCCACAGTAGGCTCCCTGCTTGGTGGGAGGCCTGCTTCTCCCTCTCACCACTTACCCCTGCTTGTGTTCTCTCTCTCACCGTGTCTCTCTCTGTCAAATAAATAAATAAAATCTTAAAAAAAATTCAATACTGGTGGAAGTATATCTCTAATGCAGACACATTCGGTAGCATCCAGATTCAAGGAAGAATAGAGCAGAGTTTTGAATCAGGTTTCATGTCCCACTTCTGTCTGAAGCTTTAGCATCTCCCTGATGTTTCCAACCCACATCTATAAGCAGCATCTAGGGAACACCTTCCTTCAGATTTCTGACCCCTGAAAATGCAGACTGGTGCACGTTGTCATAAAACGTTTTACACCCTTATGCTAACTTCTTGCAATACAAATAAACAATAAAACATTTCAAACTCCCAAAGTCCAGAGAATGCTTCCGTTTGACTGTGAATATGTCCTATCCATATGTCTATCTCTCCTAGATGTACCTCTTTTATGAGTATCAAAGGTTCAATAATACCAAATCAGGCGTGTCGTCTCTGGTGGGGGCCCTAGATGGGCTGTGAGGAACCAACCAGTCCCAAGTCGGCCAGAATCTTGCACCTCGGGAGGTTTTGATGCACTGCACTGAATCATCCTTCCAGGGCCTCCAGCTTTCCTGACTCAGCCAGGCAGCCGCTGCCTGAGACTTCTGTTGACTGGCAGACTCAGCCTGAGGTCTATGAGCAATGTTTAGCCACCATTCCCCCAACACTAACCTGCTCTGCCTGATCCCAATTTTTGGAACTGTGTTGCCTAGTACACTGTTACAAGGCTTGCTGCCAATGCCTCTCAAACCTAAACATATGTGCAGAGTAAATCTCTGCTTCCTGTTGACAGCCTCCCACGAACTAAACAACAGAATCTAGTCTCTCCCAGCTTTTGTTGCATTATCTTTAAACACTATGTTCTAAGCACAGACCCCTTTCCCACGCTAGAACATGACCCTGTAAACCCCCCTTTCATTTCTCCACTTCCAAGACTTGCTGTCTGCATGTCCTTGGAATATTTTAAGCTTGACTCAGTCATCTGCCCTGCCTGGCATTACCTTGAAAACTTTCCACTGGAGAACTTTTGGAATATAACTTTCCATATCTTTCCACTGGAGAACTGTTGGAATATAAGTCTTCAGGACTAAATTCAGAGACTCAGATTCTATTTCTGCCATTTACTCGCCGAGACTTTCTGAGCTTTGGTTTACTCTTCAGAAAATGAGAGCCCTGGACTACCCCAGGAAAGATAAGCAGGCTTCCTCAGGTGTGTCATTTCTGTTTGAATAGCAATGGCTACTCATAGTGCTCTATTGAGAAAGAGTGAACAGTCAAGTTCAGGCTCTCTGGGAAAGAAGTTCCTGAAAAGGGAAGGGTCAACATCCCTCTTCTGGACTAGATAATTTCTAAATCCCTCTTCAAAGCAATAACATGACAGTATTAAGGATTTCTTCAATACCTAACCAGCAGCCACTGGCCCTCTGGTCCATTTGCAGATGGACCTATTAGCTAATATCCCATTTTGGATGTAGTTGTCTAGAGAATACAGAGATTCCAGTCAAGGATTCCAGGTAATGCAGTGGGTACTATCTTAGTCACTGTATAATTCCTTCTGGTGAGGTCTGTACCCTTGTCAATATCTGTAAAGTATAATCCTATCAATTCTCCAAAGGTAAACATATCATGTGACAACTATATTACGCATGTTAGCAATGTATATGAAATTTCTCAATAAACTATTTCCCTCGGTCACTCTTTTAAAAAAACAAATTATACTTTTATACTTTGAAATATTGGGGTGGATATCTGCAAAAGAATTATGTGTAGGTTTTAAGTACACTTGTACTTTTATATTTACAGTAATACACTAACCCCAAAGTGACCACTTCTTAATTTTTGTCCTTTTATTTTTTCTGTCAGTAACACATATGCACAATATGTGAAATATTTTACCCTAGGCTGTAAAGGGGAAGGGTGTAACTAACATTTCCTTTTCAGTCTGAAAATTTACAGGAATGCACTAGCACATCTGTATGGAATTAGTGGAGCTGATTCTATAGATTCATGTGACCCTCCAGTTCTAGTTTCCGTGCTTCTGAGATCAGTTTTTTTTTCTTTAATAAAAATATGACTTGTCTATATTATGGGTAACATAATTAAACCAGGGTAATTCAAACTTGTTTAAATATAAACTCCAAACCATCAAGTTGCTTCACATGTTTGCATTCACTTATAAAATATGATCTCCTGAGATATCTTTTATTGGGCTAAACACCGAAACAAGCAAATAGATTCTGAAAAATAAAAAGACAGCATTCTGGGATTTCAAAGTTGACAAATTAAGAATTCCTATGCAATAAAATTATTTCATCTTGGAATCTTCTTTTGCTATTTAATTTATGTACTCTACTTGATCCAAGCTTACATTTCACAGAAGTGTAAATATATCTAAGACAAATTATACTTGCTTCATTAATCATGCAATCAGACATTCAGTCCCAAACTATAGGTCTTTTTTATATGGCTCCATTGGGAAATCACTCATGGTGTTAATATTTTTGACTCCTAAGGGATTGTTTACTCCTATTTTTCACTTTTTTAAAATTTAGAGTTCCAACATACTAGAGCAGCTTTTACATTTTTCTACATAAACCACTGAAAAGACTAATGCAACTTAGGAAACAGCCTCAGAACACAGTGCATGATATCAAAAGCCTTGAAAAAGAATACTGGATTGTTTTTTATTTTTAATACCAAGCCATTGGTCCAAAATAACAGTTGAGCTCTCTTTCATCAATTAAAAATATGATTACATAACCACACATATAAGAAGCAACCTATAAGTCAATGCAAACTAATTGCAGTTCCATGGCAGAGTTTATGCCTTAATGTTTAGGGTAGTAAGAGAATATATACTAGAGGAATTAGCCAGTAAAGATAATGTAGAGTAGATAGATTTTTTTTTTCTTTGCATTTTGTTAAAGGAAGAAAATTTATATTCTAGGTAAAGTGACACATACAGAAATTGGAGGATAATAGTGTGACTGTACAGATCTGTGTTAGTGATCGGTGATGCTGCTAAGGACTGTGAGTAGGAAATAATATGTAGGGCTAGAGAGAAATCCCTTTTTTTTTCACAGGAGTAGAAAATCTAGGGGTCCCTGGGTGGCTCAGTCGGTTAAGCATCTGCCTTCGCCTCAGGTCATGATCCTGGGGTCCTGGGATCAAGCCCCACATAGCTTTGGGCTCCCTGCTCAGTGGGGAGTCCGCTTCTCCCTCTGACCCTCTTCACCTCTCCCCCTGCTTGTGCTCTCTCAATCTCTCTCTCTCTCTCTCTCTCAAATAAATAAATAAAATCTTAAAAAAAAAGATATATGTATGAAGGCATATTGTGTCTGAGCTGGGAGTGAGGAAGATGGCTTGTTTGATCTGATTTTATATAAAAATATAACCATATAGCAAGGGATTTATTCTGGCATTAAGGTTGCTGAGAAGGCCAAGTAGAAGGCTTGTTTTGGCTGGAGTGGGGGTGGGGAGTGTGTTTGAAACAAGTTCCTAAAATTGGACAGTTAAGAAACTGGAAAGTCTGCAAAGCAAAATTTAGGCCGGAAAGGGAAAAAAGTAGAGAAGCATTTGATTGTGACTCTAGGAAAATCAATAGTGGACTGTTTTTTATATCATTTCCAAAGTCATCAAAAAAAATCGTTACATGAAAGAGGTCAAAATGTTTGAACGACCAGTATTTTAAATGAAAAAAAGAAAAATCTAGTGAGCACTAAAGTTAGGCATGCCTACGTTGTTCTTTTGAAACACTTAAGAGAATTAAACTGGAAAATTTCTTCAGTAAAACTTAAAAAATATCAAGTTGGTGATAAAGTCACTAAAAAGGTCTTGATAGAAATATAAGAAAAATTATAGAAAAATAATTTTACTTGCTTAATATATTCATTAAGGGATTTAAAGCTGACTTTTGAGAAATAAGTACCTTAAGAACGAACATCCTTTAACATAGTAGTTTAAATTTCTGTTCTTTTGGACAGGGAACCATTGTATTTTTAACAAAAAAATCTTATTTATAAAGGGCTTTCTTATCCAAGAATCTTAAATGTACTATTGCAATTGGCTTCAAAAATTGAGTCCATAAATTGCCTAATATACTTTAAAGATGGGGAATTTGAAACTTCAGGATTCTAGTTTCATAAGAAACTTTCACTCTTCCAGAGGGATGAAGGGAAGGGATATAGAAATAAAATGGGAGTGCATAGAAAAAATTCAAACAAATCTATAATAAATTCAAAATTTAAGAAAAAGATTAAAGATGTAAGTCTCTTAGCAACTTCGTATCACTAACATCTATCTAGTTTTTCCTAAGAAAATACTCTTTATTGAATTGACTAAGAAATTCCTTTGCTTGATGGACCAAAAAAAAAACCCAAAAACTGGCTTATTCATTTATACTTTTAAAGTAGATAATAGAGTTTTTACTGACTATATTTGCATGGTTTCAGGAAAAAGTTAAGTCAATTTCCTACATATTGTGCCAAAAACTGGGATAGAAAAGGCATACAAAAATAAAAATAATATAAAGGTTAGTGTAGTATTTTAAAGTGTTTTGTACAATAAAAGGTTTGGTTTCTTTAATTAGATGACTTAGAAAGTGGAAAATATGCATTTTCAAGATGAATGTTTTGGTAATACAAAAGTTAAAGCTATAATATATGCCAATATTTTAGAAGATGAATGTATCCCTAAAAATCTTATCATTGTTTCTATCAGATATAGGAAGAGTGTCAAATAGAGGTTTCATGTGTTCCCTTTAAAAGTTTTAAAAATAAACATCCAAAAAGTGGATATTTAGAAAGTAATAACAATGACTGTATTTAGATTGAATGTAATGGTTTAAATTCTGGTTGGAAGGATTGTTCCATATAAGGAAGTCTCTACATATATTATTTGTCAAGTAGATAAAATGTAGGAGATTATATCTTTTAGTTCAGTGATCACACTTTTTAAAGAATACTTATTAAAAATAGAAATACAATTTAAAAATAAAGAAAATCAGCCAATTAAAAAATTGTATTTAATGATGAAAGATAAAATGATGAAGAAAGAAAAATTTAAGTATTCTTTTTAGAAATGAAAACACAATGTTTTTTTTGGCAATATCAACTAAAACTGAATGTAAAATTTATTCCACAATGTCAGTATTTTTTAAATAAATAAAATATAAAATTATAAATAATTAAAAATTACTTAATTTAATGAACACAAATTGCTAATATTCATACATACCAAAAAGAATATTTTTAAAGTTGTTTTCACAATAACAGCAAAATAAAAACTACCTGGCAAAAATCTTGCTAGGAAATATATGTGAAATATATATTTCTACTATATATATATTCACTATTCCAGAGGGATGAAGGGAAGGGAGATAGAAATAAAAGTAAATGGGAGCGCATAGAAAAAAATTCAAACAAATCTATAATAAATATATATTCCTACTATAAAACTTATATAAGCAATAAAGAATAACATCAGAAGTGGAGACATACCCCTCATTCCTATATGGGAAGAATAAATTTTATAATGATGCTAACTGTTCCAAAATTACAGAAGTCCATGCAGTTCTTAAGTTCATCTAGAATGAACAGTAGATAGAGTGAGTGCAATGGATATTTACTCTTTCCTTTCCTCCATATTGTTTTCTTGACTTTACTCCTTCCACAAATGGCCTATATGCTACAAGGGAAGTCACCTCAACCCAGGTCAGCAGGGGCCCATGATTGATTTAAAGCAATCAGCTACTCCCACTTGCGTGCCAGAGAGATTGTTTCAAGAAAATGCATATTTTACTAGAAGCTTCAGAGAAAACAGTCCTTGTTTTTGCTTGGAAGTTACTTGGGACACTCTCTCGTAACTCCCTGTTGGGCAGAGTCCACCCCCTAGAACAGTGCATGACACCAAGTTGCCTTTCAAAAAGTTGTTGACTCACTAGTTAGAATATTGCAGCCCTTCTAGTGAAGCCATATGGGGGTGGGGGGAAAGAGTGACCAAAACCATGAAAAATAATAGAGAAACTAAAACCGTTTTTAAACAATGCTGTTAAGCCCCTCTATAATGGACGTTTGTCACGTGTGAGTGCCCAGTATATTCTGAATGCCTTTAGATTTAAATTGTTTCCTACATTGTGAATCTTGCCTTGCCAATATAGAAACAAACCACCTTTCTCAATTTCCTTTGTCTTAAGGATAAAGAAATACGGCCTCACTTGAGCAACCAAGCATACCCAAAGCTGGACTAGGTCGCCATAGAACCACATGAGGAAATGGGCAGAGCAGAGGCATCTCTTCAGTGTGTTGCAGCAGAGGTAGCGTGGTCTGAGCCTACAGTGGTCAGAACAGCGGAACACGGTAGAGGAAGCATGGTTCTGGTGGTGACAGTAACAATGTCAAAACAGCTATGGAGAAAAATTCTGGGAGTTTCTCAGGAGGGTCAGCCTCTCTGTTCCTCCAGTACTTCCAGTGATTGTGTATGCTTTCTCACACCCTTTAATAAACATCCTATTGATAAAATAAGCACAGTGAATCTGTTGTCTACAGTTAAGAACCATGACCAACACACAGCCCTACTTCTGTGTTCTCTTATTTTGTAAGCTGCTTTGTGTTGGAATGTCTTTAGTCACAACATAATTCATTCCAAGGTAGCAAAAGCAACTTGGGGAAAAAAAATTAGAAGATTAAGGAAAACTAGAATTAGTGCATGTTTTTAGTATATGAAAATATCACCTAGCAAGGGAATGTATTCAGAGAAAGTCAGTTGCCTGGTCTGTTTAGAGACCTTGTATGAGAGGAATGGCCTGCAAGGGACTGAAATTAGTAACTGGTGAGGTGGACAGAAAGGGAAAATGCAGTGTTATAGGAGCAAAAGTAAGGAGCATTTTTCAAGAAGGAGGGAATGATCAATTATTTTTAAATATTGGAGTTGGTAAAATGAAATGATTAAAGGAGTATGAGTAAATGAACACAGATTTATATCCACTGGATTTGGCAATTTGGCATTCATTTGGCAGCACTGGAAATGACTGGCTTCTGTATGGTAGTCAAAGAAATCTTGGTTGGCCTGGGTTTAAGAATAAATAGGGTGCTGGGGCACCTGGGTGGCTTAGTTGGTTAAGCGTCTCCCTTTGGCTCAGGTCATGTTCTCAGGGTCCTGGGATTGAGTCCTGCACTGGGCTCCCTGCTCAGCAGGGAGTCTGCTTGTCCCTCTCCCTCTGCTCCTCCCCTCTTACCCCCTCCCTGCTTGTGCTCTCTGCTCTCTCTCTCAAATAAATAAAAATAAAATCTTTTAAAAAACATAAAAAAAGAATAAATAGGGTGCTGCTGGTGTGGCTGTAGCTTCAGCAGAGCTCCAGCCTACTTGCTCCTGACTCCCTGCTCTTCCCTCTCCCTGAGAAACAGGTGGGTCATGAAGCAGCACTGCGGCTGTGACTTCTGAGGATAATGGAAACACGGGCATGGAACCAAATTAAAATCACCGTAGCCAGTGGCCATGAGACATCCCTGGAAAAGATGTGTGCTGGGCTTGCTTAGAGGTGCAAAGAGGTGTTTAGAACTTCAAAGTTAAGAGAACAGTAGGGACATCTACCAAGACTCTGAGATTCAGTACAAGAAAAATTCCTTGTGGTGAAGGTTCTAAGAGTTGAAATTCTTTCCCAGATCAGAATCCTCAAGTGACTCATTGCCTTGAACAGTCCTTCTGAGAGGAACCAGATTACTTCCATCAGTATTGAGTTAGGAGTAGAGGTTGTGGTCATAATTGCGAATGGTTAAATCAACTATTTTAATAAATTGGCTATCAGATGCTAAATAGGTAAGTGAGTAAATGGGATGAGGAAGCAAGGACAGTGGTGAAGAATGGAGAAGAAATATCACAGTATCTGGAATGAGACAAGAGACAAAGGAGAATTTTTTTTTTTTTTAAGATGAGGGATAACTTAATGCTGGTGTACTCAGGCTGAACATAAGGTAGAGCCAGAAGAATGCAATTTTTCATAAGACTGGAAGAGACATGTTTCAGAGCACTAAATTGACTTCTGATTAGAAACGGACACTTCTTCCAATATAGCAAGAGTTGAGGCAAAGAAGTTCAGATGCAGTCAGGTTAGTAGATTTGGTCGTGAGAATGAAGGCGTTCCTGTCTTATTTCTTTTATCATCTCAATGAAGCATAAGTGAGATTATCAGCTAATAGAGGAAGAAATGTGATGAAGTGCAGAAGGTTTGAAAGGATGGAAAAGGTGTTAAATATTTGTGTTGAAAGCAGGAACATGGATTTACACAGACATAGAACATATTTATCATTGCAGATAGTTCTGCAGGACTGCATGATTTCAGAGCAATGTTCCCTTCTTTGGAAGCAGATCCAAAATGTAGGGTTTAATCAAGATTAATTGTTTGCTAAATAAGTGAGATAGAGAAACAAAGGAGTTGAGGGTATTTGCATGGGAGTTCCATGGAATGTAAGGTGGCTAAGGAAAGAAGTGAACTAGAAGATCATGACAGAGAAAAGTATAAACGGTGGCCAATGGTAATTTCAATGATGGTGAAAACTTTGCAGTGGGGAATTATAGTAAGTGAGCTGGGCTAGCAAGTGATTATCAGAGAATAATTAAAAGATTGAAACAATGATTTCAAAGAGAATGTAGTTACTCTTAGTAAGGTTTAATGTGTGACCATGGAAGTGGGTAGCTGAGGCAGGATGGAATGATGATTATAAGGAAATAAGGAAGTTCAGAACTGGGAGGCCAGGATGTTGACCATGTTATTGACATGAATGTTGTTCTATGAGGATTATGACAGTGGAACAGGAGAGTAAGAGATTGATCTAGGAGTTCAAGACTTCAGTAAATGACAGGGAATGATAAGCAATTGCAGACTGAAGGAGAGATGTTTTGATAGCAGCAATGAGGACCAATGAGTACATTTACTTACATACTGCCCCTAAGGTTCATGAGGTGTGGAAAAAAAAACAAAACCTAATGAAGGTTGCAAAAGCACTGGTGACAATGAGAGCTCCCTCAGGTTTCTGATAAGCTAAAGGAGTTAAAACACTGTAATATTGTTATAAAAGTAGACAGAGTAATGGAACAGGATACCCAAAAAAAGATTAGACCCTAATACATACAAGAATAATATTATATTATATTATATTACATTATATTATATTATACACACACACATATACATATAATATATGTATTTAATAATTAGTGCCAGGAACTTAGCTCACCAAGTATCAGAAAATAAAAGGAAAAACAAATATCAAATTCTACTTAAGGAAGTGCTTCCTAAGTTTTGAAGAAATGGTGTGGCAGAAAAAAAATTTACATTGACAGATTTAAAAACTTTTGTAAATGAAAAAAGAAGACATAATTATAAAAGTAAAAGATAATAGTCAAGCCGGGAAGATGTTTCCAACAAATACTAAACAAAGAAAGAGATAATTATTAATGCTATATAACTTCTTCGCAGGAAGACCAAGAATAAGAATTTGCTCTGATCTCTCCCTTGACTTGACTGAAAAGGAAAAATACCAAAAGGAATAAACTCACAACAGTGAAAAGAGCAGAAGAGAGGCTTACCCATGGAGGAGAGGTTTCAATAAATTTAGATAGAGAACATCCAAAAGGCATACTATTTTACTACTAGGTGTTTCAGAAAGGAACAGAGAGTGTGGAGGGAAGTGAATATCCAAAGAACTGAAGAAAGCCACCATTGAGATAAAAAACTCTGAAATGCTCAGCATGATGAATTAAAAAATAAAACAAAAAAACCACAAAAACCTCCTATGACATTTTTGAACCTCAAGGAAAAGTAAAAATTGTCATATTTTATAAAAAGAAAATAATCTATTTTACTTGCAAAGACATGAGAATCAGACTGGCATTAATTCTCATCATCACACTGATAGAAAACAATAGGGTAATAAAAAAAATTAAATGGGGTAGGGGACGGACAACAAACAAACTAGATGTGTGGCAAAAAAAAAAAATGACCAAATTACATGTCAGGATTAAATTCATTTGGGGAATATCAGGACATTGTAAAAATTTGTTATTTAAATATGTGTGTGATTGTTTTCCTTTGGCTGTACATTATCCAACCTGCTTTTTTTTTTTTTTTTTTTTTTTTAAATGGTAGGCTCCATGCCCAGCACGGAGCCCAAAATGGGGCTTGAGCTCACGACTCTAAGATCAAGACCTGAGCTGAGATCAAGAGTCAGACGCTCAACTGATTGAGCCACCAAGGAGCCCTAAGCTGTTTCTTTTTTAGGGAGTATTTCCTATTGTGTGCAGTATTGCTGGGACACAGTTCTACACCTTCAACTCTGAAAGACAGACAGGTAAGTCTTCCCCTAGAGACCATGTCGGTTGGTACCTAAACTCAGCCACTGGACACTCATATCCAGGACTCTGAATCAGAAGTGAATGGTGTAAAGATGAAGGGGCAATATAAATCATTAAAGAAAGCTGCAATAATATCTAGTGGTGACAGAAGGCCTACTCCTGCTAAAATATAGTGGTTATACTTTCTGCTTGAGTTACTTATACCTTGAGCTTCATTCTATAATCCTTATCACATTTGTGAGCTATCCAAGTTCCTTGTAATAGAAGCACTTTCTGCTTAAGGCAGTTTCTTCAGCTTTCAAGTAAGAATCCTAGCTTATTCTATGATTATATCAGGTTTCTGGTAACAGATATCAGGAATTGGTGGGGAAATTTGGCCTAGCAGGAGCTGAAGGCAAATAGCTAATCATCATATTGGTTTTTGTTGTTGTTGTTATAACTACCATTTAAGGTCAAGCCCTTGGTGAAACTCATGGCCACTGCAAATTAACAGTATGAAAAGACATAATAATAATAACAAAAAAAAGGAAGACATGAGGAATTCAAAGATTACTAAATGGGGTGGCTACTTCTGAAGGCCTCACATGTATTAAGGAAAGAATACTTAGATCAAATCTCTAAGTTTCAGTCAAAAGTAAAAGTGAAACCTAAGAATGTCTATAATTTCGTTAAAATAACATTTTACCTCTCAGAGCCAAAGAATTATCAAAGCCAATGACCAAACTTCCAATCTGACCATGAAGATTGCCGATACACAATGTCAATTAAGTTTATCACCTAGTCATGTCTTGATGAAGATATGTGTTCCAGAAAAATTGATTTCAGTCTTTGATTTGAGAGGATGGGTATGGTTCTAATTGCTTGCTGTGCTTATAAACAAAGCTATAGACTCCCAACGGTGGTCCTCACTAAACAAAGTTGAGATGCCAGAAATTCCTTGGTATAATATAGAGGAAAGAATTCAGACTTTGAGATGAAGGCATGCTAAAATGTATTTATTGTGTCCTGCCACCCCCCCACCACTATGTCCCCTGACAAATCTCAGAAAGCATTTCCTTTACCAAAGGTTTGTGTCCTATTAGGGTGAGACCAATCTGCCTAAAGAATGAAGAAATGGTAAATATGTGAGTCAATATTCAAAAATCATCTCTATTTCTATATACTAAGTGTCTCGGAGTCAGGGTTCCACCGGAGAAAAAGAACTAGTAGGATATATATGAAATTTATTGCAAGGAATTGGCTTATGTGATAGTAGGGGCTGGCTAGTTAAGTCCAAAATCCATAAGGGCAAGCTGTCAGGAAGGGTCAGCTGGAAACTCTTGGACAGAAGATGAAGATGCATTCAACATTTGGAATTTCTTACTCAGGGAAGTGTCACTTCAGCTCTTCAATCCTTTCAATTGATTAAATCAGGCTCACCCAGATTATCAAGATTATTTTACTCTTTGCTTAAAGGAAATTGACATAGATTGTTTATAAAGTCTACAAAATACATTCACAGCAACACCTGGATTAGTGTTTGGTTGAATAAGTGGGTACTATTGCACAACCAAATTGACACATAAAACTGACCATCATATCAAGCAACAAATACTTGGAAAATAAAATTCACAATAGAGTGGTATCAAAAATCATTAAATACATAGGGTGGATTTAACAAAATATGTTCGAGACCTCTACACAGAAAATTATCGCTAAGAGAAGTTAATGAAAACCTAAATAAATAGACATTCCATGCCAATGGATTGTTAGACTCCTTAAAGACTCAATATTGATGAAATTCCTTTCCTTTCTCTTAAACAAATTCAAATTCAGTGCAATTCCAATCAAAATTCCAGCAGACTTTTCTGTAGAATTTGATAAACTAATTTTAAAATTTAAATGAAATGCAATAGATCTAGAGTAGCCAAAACAGTTTTGAAAGTGGACAAAATTAGAGAACTCTAATAGTTTTCAAGATTTATGTTATAGCCACAGTAATCAAGGCAGTGTGGTAGTGATTTTTTACAAGGGTATCAAAGCCATTCAGTGAAGAAAGGGACATGTTTTCAACAAACAGTCCTTGAACAGACTGTATAAAAACAAAAAGGAACCTAGACTCATTCCTTCCATTCTACACACACTCATTCCTTACATTCTGCACAAAATTCACTTGAAATGCATCATACATCAAATTATAAAAGCAGAAAGCTTGATGAAGAAAGCATAGGAAAATACCTTCATTAGCTTCGATTAGGTAATGATTTCTTAGCTAGGCATCACACTTCATAAAATAAAACAGATTTATACTTCATCCAAAGAACATATTCTCGCCTCAGGCTGGGAGAAAATATTTGTAATATCTACATCTGATAAAGCACTTGCAGAATATATGCACAATTCCAACAATTAAATAGTAAAAAGAAAAACAACACAATAAAAATCAGCAAAAAACTTGGACATTTCATGAAGGAAGATATAAAAATGGTCAATAAGCACATGAAAAAGGCTTAACATCAATCATTAGGTATCTGGAAAATGCAAGTTAAAATCACAATGATATATATCACAAGTAACTAAAATGGCAAAGATGAATATGGATAACATCAAATGTTGAGGATGTGGAGCAATCAAAATTTTTATATTGCTGGAGCTAGTGTAAAATGGTATAACCCCTTGGAAATTGTTCTAGTAGTTTCTCATAAAGTTAAAAGTACACCTACTCTAAGAACCAGAAATTCCAATTTTATTTCTTTACTCAAGAGAAATGTAAACATATGTACATCAAAAGATGTGTACAATAAAAAAAAGATGTTACAATAACGTCCATAGCAATTTTATTCATAATAGCTCCAAACTGGAAACAACCTAAATGTCCATTATCACCAGAATGGATAAACAAACTGTAATATAAACAGATAATGGAATACTTTTCAGTAATACAAAGGAAAAAAACACTGAAACATGCTACAAAATGAAAAAAAATTCAAAACTTTGATGCTGAGTGAAGAAGCCAGATATAAAAGAGTACCTACTGTACTATTCAATTTACGTGAAGTTCTGCAATAGGCAAACTAATCGACAGTGAAACAAAGCCATAGTGATTGCATTTGGTATTGGGGGAGTAGGGTGGCATTAACCAGGATGTTGCATTCATGGGGGAGGGCCTTGCTATATTTTAATGAGGGGGTGGCTTAAAGGGGAATGGGCCTTTGTCACAACTCATCAAACTTTACACTAAATATGAGTGCATTTACAGTATGTAAATTTTTTCCTCCATTTACAAAGAAAGGGAAAAAAATGACTCTGGGGAGTAAGGTTAGGGTTAAACCACAGGGAAGCTGAGCTCAGTTGTTTCTTATCATAATATTTTTGCATGATTTGATTTGTAACCATTTGTTTGTATTACTTTGATTAAAATTTATTTAAAGTACTTGTTCAGACTTCCAAGTTAAGGTGGTAGAATAAAAACATCTGAAACTCTCTTTCCCCACCCATAATGATAGAATAACAAATAGGACCAAAACAGCAAAAATATCTCAGAATTAATCAAAGAAAAGGACAGAGCTTCATGCCATACAATTCAAAATGTACGACCCAAAATGAGAGAGAAGAGGGAAGGAGGAAGGGAGGGAAAGAGGGAGAGACAGAGAGAAGAACGAGTTTTCCTTGAATCCAATTGTCTCCTTGCAGTAAAACAAAATTACTAGTCCAAACCCCCCAACACACACACACACACACACACACACACACACGCGCGCGCGCGCGCGCATACAAACACAGACACATGCAAAGTATACAAGAAATGTGAATGAAAATTTTTTTGAAAATTATACTAAGACTCTCAGATACAAAGAAAGGTGAACCGACACAAAAAATTGCACCTGCACAAGGAAAATATGGGAAGATTTAATTTAAATGTTCCTGTGTGGGTAGCAAACTAAGAAAATCATCAGCCACCATTAGCTATGAGTCTTGGAAACATTGCCTTTTAGCTGGGTACATTACTTCCCTGAATAAAATGAGTGATCTAGAAATTAGAAAATAGGGAAAAATGGATATTGACTAGGCTACTTGTAATATATGCCGCAGATGACAAATCTTACCTAGAAAAAAAATCAAAATTGAAACAGATGAAATTTCCCTAGGAAGGCTTTGTGTTGTGGAAGAACATAAGGAAAACACGAACCTAATAAAAGCAGAGAACCTAAAGAAGAGATGGTAAACAACAGAGCAGAATGAAAAGAAAAATCACAGTCCTAAAAAATGAGAAGCAAAACCAAACCAAACAGAAAAAAAGACTAAATTTAGCAACTACAGACTTGACCAATAACCAAATTACTAAAAAAGAAAGAAGGTTTGAGATAACCATGATGAATGTAGAGGAAAAGAAGATTAAGGGAAGTGGATAGCAGATAACAGACCAAAGCAAAGATATTTGTGTCACCGAAGTAAGGAACTCCATGTGCAGAATAGAAAAAGTATTCAAAGAGAGAACAAAAGAAAAATTTCCGGAAAATAGTTAAGAATTGAACCTATAGAAAACCATTACATCATGTTCCAGGGTGGGGGAAGAACCCATAAATGATGATATATACTGAAATATGTCTTAGGTAAGGCCATAAAAATTTAAAAGTAATGGAAGTATTGTCTAAGGAGAAAAATCAGGTTGAAAATGAGGTGGAGGTAGGGGCAGATCTGGCTGGTCACATACTGATTGATAACCACATTCAATGCCATTAGAAAATGTAGCAATCATCTACAAAGAACTAATGAAAGGATTATAGGACTCCAAATATCATGCCTTTTGCTGAGCTGAGTAATTATCCAAGTATAAAGTCAATAGGTAGACATTGTCAAACAATAGGCAGACAGCCTTAAAAACAAATAAATAATGAAATATACAGTAATACATCTTTCTTGAAAAAGAAATGACATCAAAATATTCTGCCCTAGTAAGAAGTGAAAAGAAATCATAGCAAATATGGGGTTAATTTAAATATATAACAATGACTAAACTATTACAGGATATACAATTAGGGAAGGGAAATATTATTTTGATAAATTATAAGTTGTGAAGATAGTAATAACAAACTAAAATTGGGGGGAAGAAGCAATGTATTCATTTTCTCACCTTTCTTAGTAATAAATGAATTATCAAATCAAGGTGAATAAATCAGCATATGGTAGTCTAAGTATATTGTTTATATGTTATAAAGAGAATCAACAGAACTAAAAATAAGGCTACAAGGACAAGTGACCAAATCATAAAGTGAAAAGAGAAAAGAGGTAGGAAAAAGTGTAGTGTGCCAATTATCTAATCTTTCATAGGAGACATCAACAAATACTGTCTAAAGCTACTGTATCAGGAAGGAGTGTTTTGATAAAACGTATGAGTGTATAAATGTGTCAATAATATCTAAAAAGAGGATATAAGCCTTCCAAATTATGAGAAGGAAAGCACACATTACATTCATTTAATACAAGTAGCAGCAAGAAAATCCATGTACAAGAAGGCAAAAGACAAAGGAGGCACTTAAAGCCAAAAATAAAACATAACATTGGATGAAAAAATTAAGACCAAACATATTTGTTTTGACACCAGCTGTAAATGGGATATATGCAGACATTAATTATCAGATTTGATAAGAACAATAGTTGATTATACAAGAAGTATCTATCCTCAGATTGTATGAAAAAGCAAAACATAATAGACAAATAGTAACAAAAAGAAGTCAGAAGTCAAAATACCAATATGATGAAGACTTGATTCCAAAGCAAATGTTAAAAAAGATATAGGTACATTTTCTAAGTATGAAGTATGCAGTTTACAATGAGGATAGAGCTGCCACTAATGTGTATATTTATAATGAAATGAAAACACTGCAGGAAGACAAGTAGAAATGGAGAGAGACATATCATTAGTAGATTTTAACTTGCCTTTTTAGGCTTTTGACAGATTATACAATACAATGCATAGAGAATTTTAATAGTATAATTATTATACTTCAGCTAACAGAGATGCCGCAAACTCAATAACATGAGTGAGTATATACCTTCTTTCCAAGCCCCCTGGAAAATTTACAAAACCCAATGGCATACAAAGAACACAGATAACTTCCGAATATATATATACAAATACATGGTAAGCAGACCATAATCCATGAATACACTACCAAGAGAATGAGAAACTAATAATCATAAATAGAAAAAGTCTAGCCACAGAAAAAGTATACAACTTTCTCTTAAATACTTTAAATTCAAAATAAAGTTTATAAAATAAAGAAAAAGAGTACATCCTATATCAAAAATTTAGGGATTATCTAAAGTTGAGCTCAGACAGCAATCACACTTTTTTTTAAATTTTTTTTATTGTTATGTTAGCAATCACACTTTTAACACATTTAAGCAATTAAAAATGAATCTAAGCAAATAAGCATTGGACTAAAAAATCTGACCCAAAACTAGACAATTAAAGCATGTATTTTTCAAGGAAATCATAATAAGATAATGATGAAAGCAAGAATTACTGATTTGGGAAATAGAAAATCAGTAAAACTGACAAAACCTAGAGTGTGATTTTTACAAAACCTAGTTTGTGATTGTTAGGGGAAGGGAGAAAACATGGACAAAAGACAAATGAGGAAGGCTCTCGGGAACCAGTCTGTACCACTGAAAACAAAACAAAACAAGTTTTCATTATGAAACCCCTCAAAATACTCAAAATACACAAAATTAGAGGAATATAATAACACCCACATATCCAATGCGGCACTATCTTGATTGCTGTAGCTTTTTTTTCTTTTTTAATTTTTTTTTAAAGATTTTATTTATTTGACCGAGAGAGAGATAGCGAAAGCAGCAACACAAGCAGGGGGAGTGGGAGAGGGAGAAGCAGGCTTCCCGCTGAGCAGGGAGCCCGATGTGGGACTCGATCCCAGGACCCTGGGATCATGACCTGAGCCAAAGGCAGATGCTTAACGACTGAGCCACCAAGGCACCCTTGATTGCTGTAGCTTCTATAGTAAATCTTGAAATTAAGTAGCATCAATCCTCTGACCATTCTTCAATATTGTGTAGTCTGTTCTAGGTCTTTAGCCTCTTCATATAATCTTTAGAATCCATTTGTCGGTATCCACAAAATATATTGCTGGGATTTTTTTTAAGATTTTATTTATTTCTCAGAGAGTGGGCACACAAGCGGGGGAAGCGGCAGGCAGTGGGAAAAGCAGGCTCCCCGCTGAGCAGGGAGCCCTATGTGGGAACTGGATCCCAGGATCCTGGGATCATTACCTGAGTTGAAGGCAGATGCTTTAACCGACTGAGCCACCCAAGCATCCCAAATTGCTGGGATTTTTTTTTTAAAGATTTTATTTATTTATTTGAGAGAGAGAGAATGAGAGATGGAGAGCACAAGAGGGAAGAGCGTCAGAGGGAGAAGCAGACTCCCTGCTGAGCAGGGAGCCCGATGCAGGACTCGATCCCGGGACTCCAGGATCATGACTGGAGCTGAAGGCAGCCGCCCAACTGACTGAGCCACCCAGGCGCCCCCCAAATTGCTGGGATTTTAACTGGGGTTGGGTTGAGTCTATAGATCACATCAAAAAGAACTAACATCTTAACAATAGAGTCTTTTCCCCATGAACAAGGAATATCTCTCCACTTATTTAATTTTCTTTTGATTCTTTATTCAGAGCTCTGAAGTTTTCCTCATACAGATCTTGTAAATACCTTGTTAGATATATATGTAAGTATTTTTTTGTCAGTTTTCATTGATATAGGAAAGCAATCAACTTGTCTAGATTGCCCTTGTATCCTGCAAACTTACTATAATCACTTATTAGTTCCAGGAGTTTTTTGTTGATTCTTTGGAATTTTCTAGACAGACATTATGTCATCTGTGAACAAAGATAGTTTTATTTCTTCCTTCCCAATCTGTATAACTTTTATTTCCTTCTCTTAACTTATTCCAGTACATTGTTGAATAGAAATTAGTGAGAAGGGACATCCTTGCTTTGGTCTGAATCTTAAGGGGAAAGCATTCAGTTTCTCACCATTAAAGGGTCATGTTAGCTCTAGGTTCTTTGTATGTCTTCCTTATCAAGGTGAGAACGTTTCCCTCCATTTCTAGATTGGCAGGAGTTCGTATCATGATTGGGTATTTGGTTTTATTAAATGCTTTTTCTGAATCTACTGATATAATCAGATTTTTTATCTTTAGCCTATTGATATGATGGAATACATTAATTGATTTTTTTATTATGCTATGTTAATCACCATACATTACATCATTAATTTTTGATGTAGTGTTCCATGATTCATTGTTTGCATATAACACCCAGTGCTCCCTGCAGAATGTGCCCTCCTTAATACCCATCACCAGGCTAACCCATCCTCCCACCCCCCTCCCCTCTAGAACCCTCAGTTTGTTTTTCAGAGTCCATCATCTCTCATAGTTTGTCTCCCCCACCAATTTCCCCCCTTCATTTTTCCCTTCCTGCTATCTTCTTCTTCTTTTTTAAACATATAATGTATTATTTGTTTCAGAGGTACAGATCTGTGATTCAACAGTCTTGCACAATTCACAGCGCTCACCGTAGCACATACCTTACCCAATGTCCATCACCCAGCCACCCCATCCCTCCCACCCCCCACTACTCCAGCAACCCTCAGTTTGTTTCCTGAGATCAAGAATTCCTCATATCAGTGAGGTCATATAATACATGTCTTTCTCTGATTGACTTATTTCACTCAGCATTAATTGATTTTTAAATATTGAACCAGTATCTCATGTCTGGAAAACATCTCCATGAGTTACAAATGTATAATTCTTTTTATACATCATTGGATTCAATTTGCTGCTATTTTGTTGAGGGTTTTTGCATTTATGTTCATGTGATATCGGTCTGTAGTTTTCTTGTAATTTCCTTATCTTGTTTTGATGTTAAGGGAATGCTGGTCTCATAGAATGAGTTCCCACTACTTTTATTTCCTAGAATAGGGTATAGAGAATTGATATCATTTGTTCCTTAAATGTTTGTTAAAATCCCAATGGATTTGTAGATACCATCTGGGCCAGGTACTTTCTCTTTTGGAAGTTATTCATTATTAATTCAATTTCTTTATTAAATATAGATTGATTCAAATGATTATTTCTCCTTGTGTGAGTTCTGATAACTGGTGTCTTTTAGGACATTAGTCCATTTCATTTAAGTAATCAAATTTGTAGCAGAGTTGTTCATACTATTCCTTATTATTCTTTTAATGCCCACTGAATAAGTAAGGATGGCTGTCTGTTATTTCTAATATTAGTAACTACTGTCTCCTTTTTTTTCTTGGTTTGCCTGAACCAAGTTTTATTGATTTTACTGATCTTTTCAAAGAACCAACTTTTTACCTTGTTGATTTTCTCTACTCTTTTCCTGTTTTCAAGTTCATTGATTTCTGCTATAACTTTTATTATTTTCTTCTGTTTATTTTGGATTCAATTTGCTTTCTTTTTCTAGTTCCCTAATGTGGAAACTTAGAACATCAATGTTAGGTCTTTCTTTTTTCTGATGTACGCATCCAATGCTGTAAATTTCCCTCTAAACGCTATGTTCGCTGCATCCTACAGATTTTGATGACTTATATTTTCATTTTCAGGTTGTTCAAAATATTCTTTAATTTCCCTTGATATTTCTTTTTTGACATGTGTGTTATTTTGAAATGTGTTCTTTAACATCCAAATATTTTGGGATTTTCTAGCTCTCTTTCTGTTATTGGTGTATGATTTAATTCCTTTGTGATTTGAGAACATACTTAGTATGATTTCCATTCTCCTGAATTTTGTTCAGGTGTGTTTTATGGCCCAGAAAGTGGTCTATCATAGTAAATATTCTGGGGGAGCTCGAGAAGAATGTGTATTCTGCTGTTTTTAGATGAAGTATTCCAGATGTCACCTAGATTCAATTAATTGGTTGATGCTGTTCAGTTCAACTATGTCCTCACTGGTTTTCTGCCTGCTGGATCTGTCAATTAAGGATAGAGAGGTGTACACACAGCTTTAACAATGATTAACACTTTGCCATTTCATTTCATCAATTAGTCTCTTTTTTTCAGTCCCATGTAACAAAATTTCTCAATATGACACTGATAGGAGATAGGGAAGAATGAGTGAAATAGTAAAATACAAAAACCCTTGTTTTTCCCAATGATATTATAATTTATTTTAAAATATAGATTAACAGACAGTTGCAAAGAAAGTACAGAGCGGTCCTATTAACTCTTCACCCAGTTTTCTCTAATAATTACTTCTTATGCAGCTATAGTACAATATAAAACCCAGGATATTGACATTGGTACAATGTATGTATGCAGTTCTATGCCATTTTATCACATGTGTGCATTTGGGAAAATACCAGTAATCAATTAGAGAACTAGTCCCTCACCACAAAGATCTCCCTGTGCTACCCCTTTAACTTAACATAGTCTACTTGTATCAACATTTTACTAGTTTAGAAACTTTACCAACCTTTATGAGCCATTGTCATAAATATTTCCTCTACATACATTGAGGAGCACCCAAGACAATATTAACATTTTTGCTTTAACCATCAAGTATACTTCTTTCCTCCTTTCTGATATTTCAAGATCCCTTCTGGTATCATTTCCTCTCTGTTTAGAGATTTTTCTTTATTATTATTTTTTTTTTTTTTTTTTTTTTTAGAGATTTTTCTTCAGCGATTAGTTTAGTGTAGAATCTGCTGGAGACAAATCTTCTTTCTTTCCTTATCTGAGAATATCTTTATTTCCCCTTCATTCCTGAAGGATATTTTCTCTGGGGATAGAATTTTATATTGACAATTCTTTTTTTTTTTCCAGCACTTGAGAAATGTGTGACAATTCCTTCTGGCCTCCATGACTTCTGTGAGAAATCTGCTGTCATTTGAATTATTTCCCCCTACCAGTAAGGTGTCATTTCTCTTGCTGCTTTCTTTGTCTTTAATTTTCATAAGTTTGTGCTGAATCTTGATGTAGATTCCTTTGGGATTATACTGTTTGGGATTCCCTTAGCTTCTTGAAACTGTTTGTCTTTTGCTAAATTTGGCAGATTTTCAGCCATTTTTCTTCAAATAGTTGTTCAGCAGCTCTACCCTCTTTCTCTGCTTCTGAGATTCTGATGACCAAATGTTAGATTTTTTTTTTTTTTAAGATTTATTTATCTTACAGAAAGAGATGGGAGGATGGGCAGAGGGAGAGGGAGAGAGAGAATCTTAAGCAGGCTCCATACCCAGCATGGAGCCTGACTCAGAGCTCAATACCAGGACCCTGAGATCATGACCTGAGTTGAAATAAAAAATCAGATGCTTAACTGACTGAGCCACCCAGGCATGCCTAGATTTTTTTGTTAGTCTCACAGGTCCCTGAAACTCTGGTTGTTGGTTTGTTTTTTCATTCTATTTTCTCTTTGCATTTGTTGGGTAATTTCTATTACTCTATTTTCAAGTTTGTTGATTATTTCCTCTGTCCTCTCCATTTTGCTGATAACTCCAACCATTAAGCTTTTTAATTTTGATTATTGTGTTTTTCACTTCTAAGACTTCTATTTAGTTCTTCCTCATATCTTCTACTTCTTTGCTGAGGCTTTCTATTCTTTTTTCCTTTGTCTCAAGCATGTTCCCAAATGCTCACTGAAACATTTTTATCATGGCTGCTTTAAACCCATTGTCAGATAATTCTAACACCTGTGTCATCTCAGGATTGGTGAGTATTAATTTTCTTTTTTGTTTGAAAGTTTCCTAGTTCTTGGCATGATGAACAGTTTTCATTTGAATCCTGGACATTTTGGGTGTTATGTTACAAACTTTGGATCATATTAAATTGTGTTTTAACAGCTTCATCTGATACTGCACAGACAATAGAGGAAGAGTGGGGGTGGAGTCCAAGTTCTTCCTCTGTTGACACACTTGGGATGTGAGGAGCATTTTGTGATTGTTAGTGAGGGGTGGGAGGACTTGCTTCCCACTAAACCACTGCTGTACCACTCTGGCTGGGAGGGAGACCTGTGCTTCATTCCTACTCTTTATGTGGCTCTTTGTGGCTTCTCATGACACCATGGTGATGGGCAATAATAAAAGTCCTGACCCTCTACTTGCTGGATCCTCTGATACCAGTGGACGGGACAGTTCATTACTGTTAGGTAGAAGTGGAAGTCCCGCTTCTCCATTGCACCATTGGGGGGTGTCACAGGAAGTGGTTCACTATCTGAACTTCTCGGACAGTACTGTGAGAGTAGGGGAGGAACACCTTTTTATAGCCTGGTGAGGATGAAGCTTAAACTCAACATTTGGCCTTTGCTGGTGCGCGGGTGATCAGAATAAAAAATGTCTTCAGATATCACCAAATGTCCACTGTAATGTTTGGCTAGTTGTAGAGCAGTTATTGTCTATAAGTTTTCTGTCTTGCTACTGCATTCTTTTCCTGACCTTTGGCTAGAAAGTGCAGGCTTTTCTCCGAGGCTTTTTTTGGTCTGTGCCAGTTGGCATTTCCAGGTTTCCAGCTTCTTCAGCAATCAGTCCAGGATATATGAGGAAAAACAAAAAATCAAGGAAATCACTTCCATGTCACTCCTCAGGTCCTGGGGCCCAGCCAGTCTGCTGTCTTCCTTCCACTATTTAGAGTCTCCTTTTTCCATATACAATGTTCAGGATATTTAGCTAAGTATACTTAACAAAAGGAATAGAGGAAAGTATATCTACTCCATCTTTTCAGAACTCTGCCTTTATTTTTCCTGCGGTATTGTAAATCAAACCCCAGGCATCATATCATTTCATCCATTAAGATTTTGGTAAATATAGGAAAATAGATTAAATAATATAATCATGATATCATTGTCACACCCCTCCCAAATTGAAAATAAATCTTTAACATGTAATAATCAGCTTTCAATCCCCCATATTGTCTCAAAAATGTCATTTTAGACCCATGTTAGAATAAAAATCCCAGATAAGGTGCAACCTTTGCATTTGGTTGTCAGACCAGAACAGTTCCCCTCTCTTTTCTCTCCCATGTCATTTATTTGAACAAAATTGGTCCTGTGGTATTTCCCACATTCTAGATCTCGTTGACTGTATTCTTGCAGTATATTTTAACATGTTTCACTACCCTCTACAGTTCCTAGTAACTGGAAGTTAAATGTAAAATTATGACTACATAATTCAGGTTACATTTTTTGGCAAAGATATTTTATGGGTGGTTCTTTGTGTCTCCTATTGCACCACTTGAATAGACACATAATGTCCAGTTGTCCTGTTTTTCAGAACTTAACAATTAACCCGTAGGTTTTGATTGTAACAGCTTAAATCTTTTATTAAAAGATTCCCCCTTGATTGTTCACCTAACATAGAGTTTCTCATATAAATGGATATCTTAGACCAGATAATACTTGTTATGGGGAACTGTTTTGTGCATTGTAGGATATTTAGCAGCATCCCTGGTACACTTGACCCTCCAGCACCCCCACATGCCATTTTGTTGTGACAACAAAAAATATCTCCAGATACAGCCAGATGTCCAGTGGGGAGAAAACAAACTCCAGGTAGGAATGCCTGACTTAATGGTTTTAGCAGTCATTGACAACTGTTCCTCGGATCCATTATTTCATTACAGTTTGCAAAGTTGTGATTTTTCTATCATTCCTGTGTTTACAACTATAATTTTTTAAAAAGAAATATTTCCTTTAAGTCTCTCCAGCTAAGGCAGAATACATGATTATTTTATTTATCAATATTTCTAAAATAAGCTGTGCCTAATAACCTCTAGAAGGGACCAATTAATTTTTATTTGGGATATCATTTGGAACTCTTAAATATTTCTGTATTTCATATATTTCAATCTTTTGTGGTCATTTTTCTTTTTGATGCTCAAATTTTCCCATCCTTGGTCAGTGGGATCTTTTTCATGTTAGCTTCAGTTTTCTTTTGATAAGTGATAAATTCCTTGCTTTCAAGTATGACAAGATAGATAGTTTAGATTTAACATATCTTACATATATAATGCCCCAAACCTGAAATCAGACTCTTAACCAAGGAGCTCTCATTCCTTTTACTGTTGTTTAGGAACCATAATCTGGGCACAAAGGGTGTTTATTGTTATTGGGTTTTCCCTACTTTCAGGTCTTTTCAATGTGTAGGATCAGGAAACGCATATTTTTTGAAAGATAAAGATAAGTTCTAATTTCATATTGGCATTTTATAGTTCAATTTAAGTTTACAACATTTTTATTTTTATTTTATGTATCTCCATTCTCTTATGCTGAAATCATTTCTAATATTTTTCTCCCTCTTTCTCTCTCTCCCTCTCTCATATTACCACCTTTGAATGCAATTTCTTGAATTTGGTTCATTTCATCCTTAGATTATATCTTTCTAAAGATGTGCATTTCAAATATTGTGTTAACACCTTAAATAATTATTCCCTCTGTTTACACCACCAGTGTGATAAATAGGTTCATTTGTTTCAGTTCTAAATTTTTAGGCATTGCTCTTTCTTTTTATTTAAGATTTTTTAAATTTATTTTGAGAGAGGGAGAAAGTGAGGGAGAGAGAAAGAGAGAACACGCATGAAGTGGGGCTTGGGGCAGAAGGAGAGAGAGAATCCCAAGCAGACACCACACTGAGTGTGGAGCCCGACCTGACATGGGGTGGGGTTCCATCTCACAACCTGAGATCATGACCTGAGTTGAAATCAAGAGTCAGTTGCTTAACTGACTGAGCCAACCAGGTGCCCCTAGGTGTTGTTCTTTCTAAATTTAACTTTGTCTTTAATTATATAAAATATATACATGGTCCCAAAGTTAGAACTATAAACCAAGGCATATTTACAAACATCTATCTTCCATTATTGTCTCTTCTTCATTATCTTCTTCCTTCCCTAAGATAATCATTTTTATTAGATTTGGTTTACACTTCTATTTTTAAAAATGCACCCACAGCCACACACTATCAAGTCGCATACAATAAACAATACCCTACACCTTGTACTAATTTTTTTTTATTTTGGTAAAATATGCATACCATAACATGACCATTTTAGCCATACTTAAGTATACAACTCAGGGGCATTAAGTACATGCATAATGTTGTGCAACCATTATCACAATTTTCAGACCTTTTTTCATCATTCTGTAGAAATTCTGTACCGATTAAACAATAATTCCTCATTGCCTTCTCCCAACTCCCCACCCCAGACATTGATAACCTGTATTCTTCCTATCTCAATGGATTTGCCTATTTCTCTCTGTACTTTGGCTTCCCCCCCCACCCCGCACTGAATTGCATAATCGAGAGATTAACTCCATAGGACTGGACAGAGATCCCCATTCAATTTTTACAGCTACATAGTATTTCATTGAATGTATTAAACTACATTCAAACATTTTCTTACTGATGGGACATTTGTGTTTCTAATATTTTGCTATTACAAATAGTGCTGCAATGAACAGATGAATGCATTCATCATTTCTTTTGCCTGCATATCTTTTAAATAGATTTCTGAAAGTTGAATTGTTGAGTCAAAGGATACATGTATATGCAATTTTAGAGCATTTGGATTTTATGTGACAGACAGGAATGAACCCTGAAGCCATGTAAGTATTAACAAAAATCCATTTAACAAGGTTAAATGTTTTAAAGAGTATAATTAAGACACGACCTTCAGCCAGGAGATAGTTACTTTATTTAGTTCCTTTAGTTAAAATGGTTTCATTTGTTTGAAGCACAGTGCCTGACAAATACCTCTACTACTGTCTTTAATTTCTTTGAATTTGTACAAATTGGTGTCTCCCATGAAATTATGTGAGTCCTACCTTTTTTTAAGGATTTATGAGAATATTGTAAGTTAGACTCTTTGACTACATTTGGAAAATAGAGAAGGGAGTTATGCCAATTCTCAGAGAATTTTGGCGGCCAAATAGCACATCTGGGCAATTCAGGCGGGGGGATATATATATCCCCTTAAAGTGAAGTTCCCTAGGCCTGAATAATCCAGACATTGCTCTCTTGTACTGTTTCCTAAACTGTGTTTGGATAGTTAGCCTTAGTTTTCAGTTTTCAGGAATGTTTGATTTTTAATTATGCAGTGCCATGGGTTAAGAAACGACTAGGGCTTTACAGAGACCTCATGAAAGCAGGGCCACAAAGGAAGACCCCAGAGGCTGGTGAACGCAGAGGCAGTTCTAAGGGTTCAGAGGGCAGGTCGCCGGCCTGGATGCACCAATCGCTAGGGCTTAATCATTAATGAGGAGTCCAAGCCAGGAACCAAGGCTATGCCCCAAGACCCATTTACCAGCTCTGTGGTTCCCCCCTACCCTTGCCCCTCCCCACCACACCCCCGCCACCAGGGGCTCTAACTCCTCTCTGGCTGCAAACCCCGGCAGAGCTCTGCCAGGGGTCACTCCGGAGCACACCCCCTGCGCGCACTCCCGGGGACCACGGCGCCGGCATGCAGCCGAGGCCCACCGCGGCAGCGTGAGCTCCCTCTTGGAGGTGGAGGGCGCATTTCAATCTGGAAACGCCCAGCCGCTGTTCGGGTCCCACAGACTGACGCCTATCCGGGGGGGGGGGAAGGTGGGGGTAGGAGGGCGATGGAGAGGGCCGGGCCTCCTTGGATTGAGGTTGCAGCCAAGTCCCGCGCGAGTCTCTATTTCTACTTGGCTGCGAATTCCCCCACCCCGGGTCTGGGTCTGGGTCCTCGCGGGAGTACCCGTTCTCCTCCTCAACCCTGTGGCCTCTGCCCGACAAGGGGAAGTTCAGCTGCGGGTCCAGCCGAGCCAAGAGCCTTTAGAGACCCTCGTCCCTGGTCCGCGGCCCGGCGAGGGCAGAGGGGGAGGGGAAGGGGCTGCTGCCTCCTTTCCCAAATCCGGTCCCTAACCGCCCCCTCCCCCGTCGTCTACTCGCTTTGTACAGTCAAAACAGAGCTAGCGGCCAATTGAGGGGGACGGGAAGCAAAGCCGACTAACGCCTGGCCCCCTCCAGCCGGCCCCCAGGCCCCTGGCCCCCCCTCCCCTTTCCCACTTCTCTCCTCGCTCTAACCTCGCCCCCATCCCCCGCTCATTTCCTCTCGCACCCGGGCTCGCCAATCCCTCCTTCCAAGTCCCTCTTCCAGCCCTGGTCTTCCTCTCAGGCTTGCCCCCCTTCTCCCCAAACTCAGTCCTCTCCCCTCCCTTCACCCTACCCCCTTCCTTCCTCTTCCCCTCCCCCAGCCCCTAGCTCCCCTTGTTCCTCCCCACCCGTTCGCCCCTTAACTCTGTCTCCGCCCACTCTGCGTCGGCCCCTGGGTCGGGGCTGCGCTCCACGTGTGGACGGTTGCGCTCCAGCCCCCACTGACAGCCGCCGCCCGCCGGCCCGCCCCACGCCCCGCCGGGCCTCAAAACCCCCGCGCCGCGCCCTCGCCCGCCGCATCTTCCCCGGCGTCCAGCCTCCTGCCCTCCCTCTCACCGGCGGCTCGCCCTGGCCCCGCACACCTCAGCTCGGCTGCTCAGCCGCCGCCGGCGCGTCGCTGCCCCGCGGGACTCCAGGCGAGCCGGGAGGAGACCCTCTTCCTCTTTGAGGGACGACTTTTGTTTGCCGGCTTCTTTCTGGTGAATTTCGCAGCTTTCCAAGATCTGTTCCCGGAGCGCACGGGAATCCGCCGAGGCGCTGCGTGCAGGCCCTTTTTTTCTTTTGAGGTCCGCTTTCTTTGTAACTTTACGCCGCGGCTGCTCGGGTTACTTTTGTAATTTCCCGCCCCCGCCCGCTGGCGGTCCTGGAGTCGCTCGGGGCCGTGGCCCGGGGGATGCAACGTGGACCGCGCGGGGCTGCCGGCCGCACCGCCGCCGCGCCTCGCCGCCCACTGCGCTAGAGCCCGCGTCCCGCCGGCAGCCCGGGGGCCGGCGCTCGGTCCGGGGCTCCCGCTACTGCAGGGAGCCCGAGCCCCAGGGAGTCTCCGGAGCCGACGGAGGGCTTGTTAGACCCTGACTTTTTTTTCAGGCCGCGCAGATTTTGTCTCCCAGCACTCCCCCCTCCGCGGACCCTGGTCCGCGCGCTCTCGGCGCCCGCGATGGGGAGACGGCGGCGGCTGTGTCTCCAGCCCTACTTCGTGTGGCTGGGCTGCGTGGCGCTCTGGGCGCAGGGCACGGCTGGCCAGCCCCAGCCTCCACCGCCCAAGCCTCCCCGGCCCCAGCCGCCGCCGCAACAGGTCCGGCCCGCGGCGGCGGGCTCTGAAGGAGGGTTCGCTGTGCCCGAGTACCGTGAGGAGGGCGCCGCCGCAGCCAGCCGCGTCCGCAGGCGAGGACAGCAGGACGTGCTCCGAGGGTAGGTGGGCAGGAGGCCGGGGGAAACCTACGCTTGGCAGCTTTCCATCCCACCCCTCCCTGAAACTAGTTCTGGCGGCTAGACCCGGGGCCCCCTCCACCAGAATCCAGAGGACTCCCAGGAGCGCCTCCCCCTTTTCCTCCGCAGCTCAGCCGGCAAAAAGCCCTCCCTCGGGGGGTTGGGTCCAAGGCCCCCGGGTGCGGTTGGTAGAGCGCAGGCTCTGCCTGCGGTGCGGGAACAGGTTCCCAGTGTCGGGCGGAGGGCGGGCTTGAGTCCAGTCCGCGTCGGGGCCGGTGGAGCCTGCCTGCTCCCCCCCCCCGTCGGGGGCGCAGCTCTTGAGCCTTTTGTTTGAGAACGATTGCGGGGCTTACGGTTCGCTCTAATCATCAAACTCCAGCGCTTCACCTTCCGACGCTCGTTCTTTGACACGTCGGGGCCAAAGTGGATTAAGGAGGGACGGATTTGGGGACGAGGGCAAGGATTTTTGAAACAGAGTGTTCCCTTTGTTCTCTGCATCCGGAGGCTAGAGTAGTAGGAAATTATATGTTTCCATGTTTCTTTTCGCCCTTTAAAAAAGGCAGTAAGGGAGGGCAGATGAATAGTAAGGTTTAGACGTTTCCGACCCTCCCCCATTCCAGCCCATTTACTTCCATGTCTGTGCACCGAGCCCCAAGAATTTGAAGTGCAGTTTTGGTTTGTTTGTTGTCCCGAAATCTTTTCGCTCAGGGTTTTTGCCTGGGAAAACCGCTAATGTGTTACCATACAACTTCCCTGCGTGTGTGTGACCTCGCTTGTCCATCGCAGGCCCAACGTGTGCGGATCCAGGTTCCACTCCTACTGTTGCCCGGGATGGAAGACGCTTCCTGGAGGAAACCAATGCATTGTCCGTGAGTGCTTGAGTGGGATCCCAGTTTGGGCAGCGCGCTTGACCCCATGTCAGGGCTGAGTTCTTGGATTCAGTTGTCCCGGACACAGAGTTGCTTTTAGAATCCAGTGGCCACAAAGCAGTGATAGTTAGGGACGTGGCCCCGTTTGAGTGTTGGGGAAGAAGCAGCCGGTTTACATCAGTTTCGACTTCGCTTCTAGACTCTGTTGAAGGGCAATAATGATAAAGGTTTCAAAGATACTTGGAAGTTTTATCTTTCTGTGTCTATTAATACAAACTAAAGGGGGGAGTACAGCAATTCCCTAGATAACTCAAAACCACTTTTTCCTAAAGGAGTCCAGATAAGACCACAATGTGATTATGTAAATTATCTGGCTTTTGACTGCATGAGGTTTAGGCCTTTTGAAGATCAAGCTTTCTTAGGCCTTTGTACAAAACCACTTTATTATCTCTGGTTTCATCTCAACAGCCACATAACGTAGATATGAAAGGAACTCCCATAGGGAGTTACAGCTGACCCAGGTCAACAAAATTTTTTAAAAGAACTCTTCCCAAATGGCTTGACCTTTTTATTTTTTATAAAGGTATTTAAATTTAGGATTTACAGGCCCCACATCCCATAGTGTACTGTAGATTTCCAAAGTGTGAAGCTTAGAGCTTCCAAAGTTCTGCATCTCTGACCTTCAAAGTTTTATTCTTTTATTTAGTTTACAAATTGTGTACCTAGCTCTCCCAGGTTCTAACTGGAGAATTCATTAGTTACTAGCCTCATAGTGATGGACCGTGGGATGTCTTATTTCACATGCCTGTGAATCCGTGAGTTGAAGTGTGACCAGCCTTCTCCTGTGTATTTATCTAGCAGTCACATTTGTCTTGTTGAGAGGAGAGCCAGGTATCATAGACAGCACATTCATTTTGAGCCAATCTTGACTTTAGATTGACCTTCATGTTCTCCAGGGAAAAGATAATTAGGCAACTGTGAACAGAGGAAAAGGGCAAGCCACACTAGCCAAGGGATAATAAGGATGTAGTGGCATTTCCGACTCTATATTTATTGGTTTTGTGGGTTTGCGATAGACCTTTCGTGTTATTTCACTGCAGCTTTCAAAAAGGAGTGAAGTCTCATGTGTTGTGAAGACTTTTGTTTCTTATAATTTTTTCTACCCTAAAAATCCCACAATTTCCAGTAGGCAGGCAAAAATGGGAAAAAATGTGTAAAGTGATTCATGAATATTTTATATAAATCCTCTGATGAGAAACCTTTATTAAAAAGAAAGAAAGGGTATTGCATTCTTTTTTCCCCAACACAGAAATCATCGATGTGAGGCATATATGGAGGGTGTATTTACTCTTTCAGGCCAGTAGGGCATTACTTTGCCTGCTTTAAACTTAACATGGTTCCTAGAATCCTATAACAGCTAATGTCACTCACCACACACCTGCCATACTAGCTGGGATGACTTAGGCACTGCGGAAAGTCTGACTCACTGAATGTAATGAATGGGACTGCCATTATTGAGTTGGAGAGCAGCCGAGAAGAAGGGATCAGTTTATGGTATGTGTTGAAAATCTGTAAAGTCAGATTTTATTGGATCGGTGTGGAATGGGAATTCCAGAGAACAGAGCCTTCCAGAATATTTGATGTAGAAATATATAGGTACGTGTGTGTGTGTGTATATATATATCCCTCTGAGTGTCTGCTTTAAATACTTACAGTTTTTCGGTAACATTGTGCTCTTTACTTGTTTAGAAGAACAGCTTTGGAAATCTCAGAGCAACGGCGACTATTGTAGCCTGCATTTCTACTACTTGAAATATTTGGATACCTGTGAAATACATTGGAAATTACATGCATCATAAATCTCTAAAAAGCATAAATTTTGAAGTTATCTTTGTATCTCCAAGAAACATATATATATATATACATATACATATCACTTATATATATTAAGCACTTAGAGTTATCTACAAAAATATTAGCATATTAAAAAAGTAATTCAAATACCCAAGAGTATAAAATAGTGCATAAAATAGAGGAAGAATGTAATGCTTTTTTATTCTCTTGTATGGATCTCACATAAATTTTGAATTTTAGTATTTTCTGTTAAATTTAGTAGTGCAATTATTTTTGACATTTAAAATGATAATATATGGAGGTAATAACCAAATTGAAAGCATTATTAAGTCAAAATCAAGAATTTTTATTCTAGGATTTCTTGGTGATAATAAGTTGTTTATTATATTTATTGAATTTCCACCATTTAGCAAAAGGCAAAGCTCTGAGGCAACTTACAAAAAGAGAGAAGTAAAATACAAATCGAATACGAGGACCAAAGATTGATTATTTCATTTATACATCAGCATTTTTTTCTTGATAGAAGGATATTAAAAATGATTACTTTCTAGAATTTTAATCTGTTTGGTGTTGACCAGGCTTCATGAAGAGGTGAAGATAATAAGAGAAAAATGCATTTCTCAAACTACTGGAAACCTAATGCATTTTGATTTGAGTTTCTGTGTTTGTTGTTAGTGTTCTTAGCTGTGGCCTGCAAAGATCATTGAAGTACTTCTGAACTTGCAAATATTTGTTTCCAAAAAAAAATGGAATTGACTTTCTCACTTTTCATTTGTTTCTTCCTAACGTTGTTAGAACTTGAAGCTGTGGGAAAGTTTATTAATTTATTTGTGAAATTTTGCTATGAAATGCATTTTGGTCAGTGGAATGGGAAAGGGTTGGCCTGAAATCATAGCATTTGAACCTAAAAAGACATCAGAATACTCCCACGATAATCCCTTTGTTTTATTTTACGAAGAAGAAAACAAAACCCAGAGAAGCTGTGTGGTCTTTTTGTAAGTTTGTAATGGGGCCATGGCGCAGCAGGAACTGAGCATCAGACCTTTTTCATCCTATGTACTCCTCACTATACAGTGCATCTACTCCCAGCATCGGAGAAACCCTAACACCCATGTCTTCCTTCCCTCTCCTTCTGTTGTTTCTGGGTCTCATGGTTTTCATGATGGTGGGAGGGACAAGTAGTTAGGTGAGGTGAGGCATCTCATAGTTTGAGATGAGTGTGAGGAGAAAGGGCCTGCACACTCTCGCTTCTCACGGGCTCACAGGCATCGAGCTCACACCTGTGCTCCTGACTGGGATCTGTTGTCTGAGGATGACCAGTCTCCAGCCATGAGTCCTTCCTTGGGTTTAGGACCTGGGTAGGGGCACTATAGATCACCTAAGCCTTGACTAAATGGCAGCCTGCTGGGGGTGAGGGAGCTTTGAAATAAAACAGTATTTTAGTGGACATGTGTCATTGGAACATTATTCGTGATCTGAAACTGTAGCACATTTTAAAAATTAGTAGTCAACTCCATGGCAGGAACCATGTTCTTGCCTAAAACTAGTTTTCTATCTTCACACTAGGATCTATGACATTTTTATTTATAAGGAGTGCTAATGGAGATGCTGGTCATATTACATGGATGTCAAATGGCAGTTTGGGGAAGAAAAACAATGAGCTCACTTCTGTGGTTTTTTTGTTGCTGTTAAGATTTTATTTATCTGAGAGAGTGAGCGAGTGAGAGAGAGAATAAGCAGAGGGAGGAGTAGAAGGAGAGCAAGAAGCAGACTCCCTGCTGAGCAGGGAGCCAGAGGCAGGACTCGGGGATCATGACCTAAGCTGAAGGCAGATGCTTAACCTACTGAGCCACTCAGGCGCCCTGAGTTAGCTTACTTCTATACAACACGCCCTTTACATTACTGGGGGTCTCCGATCTCTTTGAAAATTGTGAGACCTCTGTCTAGCAAAAGACACGTGCACATTTGCATGATGTTTATAGCTAGTTTGAGAATGTTCCCAGACACCCCCTTGTCCTCATGGACCCAGGCGTGGAACATTAAAGCACATAGGCTTTGTGCACAAATAAAGAATTCAGTTGTGGGTATAGAGATGACTCTCTCAGCTCTTAAGTGAACTGACTCTAATTATGGGAGAGACTTCCCATTTGAAGGCACTCTGCTAATGATTTTGAGGATCCACGGTATGTGCTGTGTCAGTGAGCCTAACATTCTTCGCTGTGATGACCCTCATACTTTGGAGGTCACAGCTGCAGGAGGCTTTGACTCTCCTTCCATCAAAATGTTGCAGCAGCTTTTCTGACCAGCAGGAATAGGCTAGGTTGTGGTGATAGCTTGGGAGAAGAAAGGCAGGAGGAAGGAGAGAGGGATTTATTAAGGAGAACAAAGATTGATGATGGGGCAGGTCAGATACCAGCTGGGAAGGAATGTGCATGGAACCCCTAGGGCTTGGCCAACTAGTTGGGGTTTGGAGTCTCTGGCTCAGCCCATTTTATATTTTCTATGTCTTGTGAACGTCTTTTCCACAGTGGGCTATGTTTTCTGAGAGTATGTAGGACCTCTGGGTTTCCTCAATCCTTCCAGCTTCCTATGACCCAGACTGTCATCTTGTGGTAAATTCCGTGTATAAACACTCTGCCTTGAATGGAAAACATGACCTGTATTGATAGGAGAGTTAAAGGATTATGGAACTTGAAGTAGTTTCATTTGTTTGCACATTATCATAAGGATATTTGTGAGACTTAGTCTCATGTCTGCAATGGGTAATTTTGCTGCATATCTGAAATCAGATTTTTTATCTTAGTTTTTCAGGTTTATTGTTGTTGACTGTAGCTTTCTTGTTTTGTAAACTGTGGTTTATTACCTAATTATTCATTCACTTTCTTATTGTGCTTCCTACAGCAATTTGTAGAAATAGTTGTGGAGATGGATTTTGTTCGCGTCCTAACATGTGTACTTGTTCCAGCGGCCAAATATCACCAACCTGTGGATCAAAATCAAGTATGTTTCTTAGATGTGACCTTACTTACTGCATTGTTCTGAAGCTTGTGAATAAATACCAAATGTCCTTTTCAACAAGGATATGCATCGATGATTATTTTCCTGTCATTAACTAGATCTGTATTAATCTTTGGAGTAAAAATCTTCAGTGACTTAATTGTTGCCACCAACAACTAAAGGGGAGTGATTTTTTATTAAGCAGAATGGTTTCATTCTGGTGCAGAAGCTACGTGTCTCTGCAGTAAAAGTGCCCTGATTCAGTGGAAAAGAAATTCTTTGTGAATAAGAACTGTAACTTACTGGGTTTTTATTCTGTGCCAGACACTGTTTTATGTTTTTGACTATAGCATTTTATTTTATCTTCACATGAAAACTATGAGGTACTATTATTATCCCATTTTACAGAGAAAGGAGTTTGGCACATGTGAATTTAGTAACTTGCCCAGGGTAACATAGATCTGAATCCATGTATTCTGATGGCTAAACCTATAGGCTCCAACCCGAGGCTCTATTTATTGCCTTTGCATAATCCCGTAGTTCATGGCCTGTTTCGTGGGTGAACTAAAGGAGAAAGATAAGACGATTGGGTTGACAATGAATATTATATACTGACCAGATGCTTAACATATATTAACTCACTTTGCTTTACATGTACTAACTCTCGGCGGTCCTATAAGATCACAACAGTGGACTAGAATTGTGTTATTCATGACCCAGTTCAGGATTGTCAGGTCTTCAAGATTAATCTTTTAGGCCAGTGTTTAAGATAATATTATAACAAGGTGGAAGCAGATACTGTTTATTTAATTGTTCAGTAATTAAGTAAAATTTTGAATCTGCCTCAAGCCAGAGTGACGTTGTTTTATTTTTAACATTTATCTCTCCAAATTTTCTCTCAGAAGAGGTAGTAGAGAATGTGTCTGACTCAGAAATTGAAGATTCAAGACTTAAATGACCAATGTCATTGCCTTCTGATGAAACTTTTGTGTAAAACCTTCTAGTTTCATTTTCTTTGAAAATAATGTGTCATTTTCTCAGCGTTTTAAAGTTCTTCTTCACAATTCATCCAGGCTTTCTTGACTACCCTGATTAGCAGACTTCCTCCAGTGCTTTCAGGAACCTTTCTGGTTTGACTGCCTGGAAGATATTCTTACCTATATTTTCATTAATCCATTGTCTTAGTTTACTCATCTATGCCTTCAGGAAAAAAAAATCCTGGAGAAATTTTACAGTTCAACTTCTTAATCCTCCTCCTGAGCAGCTAAATATTCACTGGCCTACCCCTCAGTTTATGGTATATAACTTCATAGGGAATCCCTGAACTGCCATGGCCTTGGGTAGTACCCCCTTTTCATCAGGAATGTTTCTCTCTTTTCCAGTCCTTATCCTGGAATGACCCCAAAGCATTGAGCACCATTATTTGCCCTCTTTATGAAATATTCTTTTTCCTCCACTTGTGCAGTGTCCGTGGCCACAGTGTTCCTTTTCTTGATTATTATTTTTTTAGTCTCCTGTCTGCATCTTCTTCATTAGACCTCAGCTCAGGGTTTGGGGTTCTCAACAGTCTGGCCTCCCTGGGTGAACTCATTTGCATATATGCTTCAACTACTACCAATACGTTGCTAACTCACGGTAATTGTCTCCAGAATCGATCCCTCCATTGAGCCTCCTATTCACAGGTTCCATTTCCTGTTCTACATCTCCACTGGAATGCACCCAGTACACCTCTGAAACTTGGTAGCAGGGAATTTGATTCATTGTTGCCCACAGTCTACTTCTTCCGGTTTCTCTTGCTTCAGCAAATGCCATTGCCCTCTACCCAGTGCCTAAGCAACTGTTTTTCTTTACTTTCTTCCTCCTTCTCTCATGTCAGCTCTTTTAACAAGACCTGTGGGTTCTGTTGGAAAACATATCTCAAATGCATCTTCTCCTTTCCATCACCACTGGTAGCCTGTGGTTCAGCTCCCCTCATCTCTTACCCAGACTATGGTAGTAACTCCCAATGGCTTCTCTGGCTTCCACTCTTGCCCTCTTCAGATCTGTTCTCTGCAGAGAAGCTACAGGCATCCTTTAAAAATACAAATTGCATCACTTTACTCTCTTAAACTCTTTCAATAACTTCTTTTGCATTTGGGATATAATGCCATCCCTTCCATGGTCTGGGAGACCTTGCATTACCTGGCTGGCCTCTGGATGCGTCTCTAAGATCTTTTGTTCCCAGCCTGACTCTAATCATATGACTCTTTCAGTTCTTCAAATAGAGGAAACTCTCCACCATCTGAGAGTCTTTCAATTTGCTGGTTTCTCTCCCTGTGAGGTTCCTCTCCCGTACTTCTTACGCCTGGTTCATTCTCTTCCTTCAGAACTCTTCCTATGTGTCACATCAGAATGGTCTTGTCTCCCTCCTGTCTAGGTTCCTCCTTGGTTCCAGGCTATTCTCCTTTACAACACAGTTTCCTCTGGAGAACTTGTCACAGTCTCTAATGGCATTGTAGTGTTTGTTTACTTGTGTTTTGTCTGTCTCTCTATGGGAATGTTAGCTGCATGAGGGTGGATACTAAGTCTTCCGTTATAGCAGGGTGCTGAGCCCATAGGGCAGACACTCAGCCCCTGCATCCTGAGTGGATACACAAGTGCCTCCCACCTCCTAGAAACTATGCTACCAGTCACCACATACTGATTTAACACTGAAAGTGTAATCTATTTTAAATGCCTACGGAATAACATTGTAACAGACACGTGCATGTGTGCACTTACACAAGTATATATGTGGGTCATAACATTTCTGTCGAATATATTTGTCATTGAATTGGAGATTTAGTATAGTTTTATAACTCACAGATACTAAAATTTCAGTGATTAATAGTTTTATATTTTGTTGTTGTTGTTCATTGCAGTTCAGCAGTGCAACGTTAGGTGCATGAATGGAGGAACCTGTGCGGATGACCATTGCCAGTGTCAGAAGGGATATATTGGAACTTACTGTGGACAACGTAAGGAACATTGGAATGAACTTCGTTTATTAGAAATTATTTGATTTACTGGGTTTTTCATACCAACTCAAGACTGAAGGACCTGTAAAGCCTATGATCATTAAAAAAATAACTTTATGTAGTAAGCCATACCTTACAGCTAAATTTCTAATTTTTATCATAGGAGATTTTTTTTTTCTCTTTTAAGATTTTTGTATTTTAGAGTGTTGATGTTGAATCCCACTAGTACTTCCTCAGATTTGACCCATATCACAAGTTAATATTTACTTTTTTTTTTTTAAATCTTGCTCCATAAAACATGAATACCTTCCGGAAGACGTGGTAAAGATTGTTGTGATTTCACTCTCTTTAGGCTATCCCAAAATTAACCTGAGGAGAGCCAATCTTTTAAATTGTCGCTTGCTCATATATACTTAATTATGTAATGAAACAGTGCAGGGCTCTGAAATGATTTTTAAAACATCATATTTCGTTGTGAAAGAGGGAACTTTAATCCAGTTAATAAGGTCTCCTCTTCACTTACTAGAGAATATTCTGTACTAATTAAGAAATAACTTTAACAAGGATGTGGGGATGGTCGCTCTTGGATTATGACATATCACTGGAGAACACTGGAGGTTTGGGTTTCCCAAATTGTGGGACTCTTTCAAGAATCCCCATATTTTTAAGTGTGGATGGGTAGAAGGACATGACATTAAAGACCACTGAATCATAAATAGTAACAAAGTGCCTTCTCATTTCCTTTGGATTTCAGGGTCTAGATTCACTGCTAATCTTCAGGGTCTCCCTAAGAACTTCTTGTCAACCTTTTTAACATAGAAAAACCAATTAGTAGGTGTGCAAGAACATCTACCTTGTTTTAAGCTAATCTTATTTTTGTTGGAATTTTAAAAACCGAAAAAAAATGGTTTTCAGTATGCATAAAGCATAAAATTAACTATTTTAACCATTTTTACGTGTCCAGTTACGTGGCATTAAGTATATTCACATTGTTGTGTAATCATCACTGCCATCCATCTCCAGAACTTTTTTGAGTTGCAAAACTGAAACTCTGCCCAGTAAACACTGACTCCCCATTTCTCCCTCACCCAGCTCCTGGCAACCACCATTCTACTTTCTCTCTATGAATATGACTGCTCTAGCCACCTCGGATAGGTGGAATCATACAGCATATGTCCTTTTGTGATGAGTTTATTTTTACTTAGCATAATGTGTTCATGGCTCATCCATGTTAGAGCATGTATTAGAATTTCCTTCCTTTTTAAAGCTGAATAATATTCCATTTTGTGTACATACCATAATTTGTTTTTATCTGTTTATCCATGAATGGACACTTGAGGTGCTGTCACCTTTTTTCTTTTATTAAAAATTTTATTTATTTATCTGACAGAGAGAGAGCACAAGCATACACAGAAGGAGAGGGAGAGGGAGAAGCAGATTCCCCACTGAGCAGGGAGCCTGATGCAGGACTTGAAACCAGGACCCTGGGATCACAAGCTGAGCCGAAGGCAGCCACTTAACCCACTGAGCCACCCAGGCACCCCGAGGTGCTGCCACCTTTTGGCTCCTGTGAATATGGATGCACAGCCATCCATTTGGGTCCCTGCTTTCAGTTCTTTTGAGTACCATACCCAGAAGTAGAATTGCTAGATCATGTGCTAATTCTGTTTTTAATTTTAAGAGCTGCCTTACTGTTTTTCTCAGTGGCCGCCCCATTTTACATTCCTGCCAGCAGTCCACAGGGGTTTTAAGTTGTCCACATTCTCACCAATGCTTATTTCTATTTTGTTTGTTGGTTTTTGTGTGTGTGAGTGAGATAGCCATCCTAATGGATGTGAAGTGGTATCTTCTTGTGGTTGTTCTTAGTAAGATTGCCTTCCAGGTATTAGGGTAATACAGCTTTCCTTTTATAAATGCTATGGAGTTTTCCTTTAAAATAATTGAAAATAAGTAGGTGAATCAATTTAAAGAAAAATACTTTGTTCAGGTCAGCAGTCAGCCACCTTTTTCTGTAAAGGCCAGATAATAGTTTAGACTTAGTGGTTTCTGTCACAACCACTTGGCTCTTCTATTACAGCGCAAAAGTGACCATAAACCCTAAGTAAATGAAAGAACTTGGCTGGGTTTCAGCAGGACTTTATTTTTGGGCACTGAAATTTGAATTTTATACCATTTCCATGTGTCACAAAAATATGATTCTTCTCTTGATTTTCCAACCATAGAAAAATGTGAAAACTGTTCCTAACTCATGGGCAATACAAAAACGGGTGGTGGGCCAGATCTGACCTGTGGACCGTAGTTTACAGACCCCTGTGTAGGCAGCTTGCAGGTATGGCTATTGCTGTTAAGATAATCTGAGACTGACAAGTGTGGGAAGTGGAGCGTTAAGGAATTTGAGAGAATACAGTGCATTGAGACCAGTTTTCTTGCAGGAATAGGAGATGCCAGTGTAGGGTTTTGGGCTAGGGTTGGCCCGGCAAGAGCAACAAAGAGCTAGCCAACAGTGTAACAGATACTGTAGCAAACTTTCTTTTTTCATGGATGATTTTTTTTTCTACGTTTTCTTCAAATATTTAGGCATTTTCCTAATTTTATACAATGGACTCCAGTTTATAATCACTAAAAAAAAAATAAAAACAAAAAACTGTGAACACAGTATTTATAAGGAAGCAGATTTACACCTTTTTTAGACCCTAACCGAAGTGTTAGGAGATCTGATTGTATTCCTCTTCTATAGAGTTCAGTAGCAATCGAAGAAACACAATTATCCTTCCTGAAACTCAACCTTTTGTTGTGTAGGGGGAGAAAATCATAATTACTTTAGAATTACAGGAGGAAGAGCCTTGCCTCAACTTATCTTTCAGAGTATTTGCTCAAAATCTATCATGAAACCAGCCACTGTCAGCCTGAATTCAGCTGCTGTATCTGTCTGGGGCATATCTGTGTATATATGTATTTTCCTGAAGATTCTGGAGAAAGTTCTAGCTGCAGTGTCCCTTCCCTGCTCTTTGCACAGAAATGGAAAGTAAAGGTGCTTTTATGTTCTTCTGCCCTGTGCCAAACCATACCAATGCCCACCACCATCCCCACCCCCACTTTTCAGTCAAGGGAAAGGAAAAAGCACTGGATCAGAAGAGCAGCATATATGAAAATTTGTTTGCTATCTCATGAGACAAAACTATCATTGCCCAACATTTGCTCCGGGTTAATAGAACATATGGTGCAAGCAAATCATGTAGCCGGCAAAATTCATTCACAGCAAATATGAAGGTGCAAGGTATGACACCTCGTACACATCAGCTCAAGACCTGGTGTAAGGAAGACACTTGCAAAGTTGTGCAACACAGAGACAGCATTATAGTACTGAGAGTAAGGAAGCAGGTGTAACAGTTCTCAGCTTGTGAATCCAGAAAAGTCCTGGAAATATGTTTGCTAAAATGAGGATTATAAAAACATTTAAACTGCTTAGCTGCCTTCCCAGAAATGTGGAAAGCATTCCTTAGAAAGCACTCTTTCATTTCATTCAGCAGTGTTTACTGAGTCACTCCTGTGAGCCCCGTGCTATGCAAGGTATTGGGAGTGTATCAGTGAGCAAACAAGATGACCTAAAGATCCCATTTTAGGTCAGTGGGAAAAGTGTTCTAGACAGAGGGAAAAGCAGATTCACAGGACCTGTGGTGGGAACAGATTTCACATGTTTTGTAGATGGTAAGAAACCCATGTGCCTAAAGAGAGGAAAGGAGGTAATTGTGCGAGGTGAGTTCAGAGATGGTGGTGGACGGCCTTACCCACCAAGGAAAGAAATCAGGACTCTAAATATTATGGGGAGCCACTGAGGTAGTTTGAACAGTGGAGTGATATGATCTGATTAAATTAAAAAAATTAATCACTCTGGCTGCTACTGGATCGTAGAAAGGGTGAGAGAGAACATGAAAGGCGAGTTAGCAGCTTCTTGGTGCTGGTGCATGGTGCTGGCGTAATTGAGCATGTGGGAAGTGCTAGTCTTGGACTTGTATTCGGAGGTAGAATCTATGGAAGGAAGTGTGTGCTGATGGGGTGGGTGCGCTGGGGGAGAAAAACAGACACAAAGATCCATGATGACAACTGGAGGATTTGGATGGAGCTCCAGAGTGAACGGTCATGTCATTTCCTGAAATGGGAAGACTGAGCAGGGCGTGGGTTAGGCGGAGCTGCAAACACAGGATGGCAAGAGTTTTGTTTTGGACTTGGTAGTTTAAAAAGTCTGTTAGACCTCCAATTGGAAAGATGTATGAGCTAAGATCTTCGGAGAGAGCTGAGGGAGATACGAACTTGGGAGCCTGTAGACTGAATTTTTATATAGATAATAGGTTAATTATAGGCCTGGGTGTGAAGATCACTGGGAAGTTGGTGTGGAGAGTATGTAGCATGGGTTTTTCTCCATTGCCTTTTGCTTTATCCCACACCACGTGTAAGCATTTCTTTCTTCCTGGTGGTCAGCCTTCTTTCCATGGTAGAAATTTAGGCATATTCACATTTCTTTCCAACTCCAGCTGAAATGTAAATTTCCGTTTCTGTTATGTTTTGTTACAAGAAAAACTACTTCATAAAATAACTTTCATCAAAACTCATTCTTAAGAAGGAAAATTACCTCTTTTATTTTTTTATTCTATTATATGCATTGTGTACTTCTTTTGCTGTTTTTGTTCTTCATTGTAAACTTTGGACGGTGGAGAACAAATCTTATTTTCATACAAATACTCTGTAGAATAAAAGAGAAGGAGAATTAAAGTTGTAAAACACTTTCAGTGTGCAGCCACTGTGCACTTTGTTTTATACATCATTTTATTTAGTCCTCAAGCCCCTCTCAGGTAGGATCTATTAACCTGATTTTCAGCAAGGGATCTGAGAATCAGAAAGATGACATGATAAGGATGTGCTGGAAACAACAGAACTCCTTATCTGTTCACTGTGACTTTTCTGCATTGCAAAATAGTGGGAAAAGGGCTGCAAGGCTTTCATGTATGGCAGGCTTTTTTTTTTTTTTTTAGTATCTGTGATGGATCAAATTCTGCAGTAGATGATGGGGATACAAAGGCAAGCAAACTCTGGTCTCCGTCCTGGAAGAGCTCACTCTCAGGCAAGAATGGAAATAAAAGCAAATGGCTCTGTCAGTGGGTCTCATCCTTTTTGTTCATGGGAGCTCTTTACATTTAAAAAAAAAAATTATTGAGGATCCTGAAGATCTTCTGTTTAAATGGGGTATGTCTGCTGATATTTGCCATATTAAAAATTAAAATAGGGAAATTAAATATTTAAATCATTTAAAATAATAAAACCATGTATGTTTACCTAATTTTATGAACATTAACTATTTTCTACAAAAAAAAAAAAAAGCAATGAGTAGAGAGACATTGTCAGTATAACCTAGACACCTGGACAGGCTCTTCAGGAGACACTCAAGGATTATGCAGCCCTCCTCTCCTACCTGGGATTTGGAAGTCTATTTTGGAAAACCCTGAGAGAAGCCCTTTCTCCACTTAGCCCCGAGGATGCATCCTGAATGTCAATCATGAATGCTTTTTCCCAATCGTGTGTTAAAGGCTAGCATGGATCTCATGAGAGAACACGTCCGGGAAAGTGATTTCCATTTATATTTCTTACAGTTTGATGATATGGAAAGTAAGTCTCTCGCATCGTAATTAATTACATTAGATAAGGGCTACCTCTTTGCAGTATGTGTTTTTAACATTTGCAATGTTCAAGTGGCTGGCCGTTGTTTCTGTGGAGTTCCACACCACTGAGACTTCTCTGACAGGTTTTTGTTTTCTTCCACATTCCTGTCCACCCCCATCTTTCTCACGCTTCTCATAACCTTTATTTCCTTTCCTTTAGCCTCTGTATTTGTTCATCCAGTTTATTGCCCAGCCCATATTTCAGGACAGGGATGAGTTGCACATGCTGTGTAGGCACAAGTGAAGAAGCAGAAAGGTGTGGTTCTTCCAGAGATGCACTTGTGCGAATGTACGTAGAATCCTTCCTGCTTTTGAGCAAAGCCTGATACAGACAAAGAATTTTAAAGCCCCTGGCACAGTGGTGCTTTAAGATAAAGAAGTCTTTTGTTTCAAAGCATGTTTTCATTTTGTACTGTTAGCAGAACAGAAGCCATTTGGAAGCATTCTGGATGAAAATAGGTAATCCAGCTCAGTATTCGTGGTAAGGAGATAGGAACACTATTGCATTTTTAGATATCAGTTTATATATTGAGCTTCCCTTTTTCGGTATGTACCTCATTTGACATGCATACAGATGTGCTTTGCCCCCTCGCTTGGCTTTAATGTTTTAAGCTCTGTTTTTTGGACACAAGTCATAGAATATAATCCTCTTCGTCTGTGAGGACAGTGTTTATGTTCAACAAGGTGATTGGGTTGATAGACAAGCTCTTAGTACCAGTATTTTCTCTCGGAGTAGGCATGATTCTTGGATTCAGCTGCCATCAGGAGAGTTTGTAGGAATAGTGATTTTTCAGGGAATGTCCAGAATGGTCTTTAGAGAGTGGTCTTCTCTTTGTGGTTCTGGCTGCTGAGGGTGGTGCAGTGGGGGAGGGGAGCCGCTCAGGGTCAGTTCTGGCTCCCTGGGGCCCATGGAGTCTGAACTGAATCCTGGTCTCCCTGGTGACAAGTGGAAAGGAGTGAAAGAGTGTATGCTGCCTGTGTTCGTCTTAAAAATTTTGATTTTGGGTTAATTTTTTAATAAAAATATTTCTTGTATCGACACAGTGAGGTTTTTTTCCTTCTTTCCTTTTATATCCTGTACGTACTCTGTACACATTAGTTATCTATCTTGGTGTTTCATTGCTGAATTGATGGTATTCCCCCCAGCCCCCACTGTTCATGTTAGTTTTTTTTCCTTTTCTTATTTACCCACTCCGGTCTTTTGTCTTGGGGGTGGGTGCTTTTTTCTTCTCTTTTTTGCCATATCCTCTTTATTTTTCCATATCACATCCCTCGCTCTTTTCCTGTCTCCCTGCTACCTATAGTCTGCCGCCTTTTTCCTACGTTTTCCCATATTTAATTTCTTACCTGCAAAAATTGATTATGGGGGTAATAGAACTCAAATAACGAATTGAATAGTTACATTCTGACAGTATGAGCATTTGAGCCAGCCAATCCTTGTGATTTTGTTTAAAAGAAAAAAAAATTTACCAGATGTGTACCTAACAATGTGATTTACATGAATTGTGTAGGCTTTTGTGTCAATATACGTTATGTATATTTATTTAAATGCCTTCTATAATCTGTAGATTGTGTTTGAGAGGGAAGATCCATTATGGGCTGCATTTCCACACTATACTGTACAGATGACCTTTGAGCAACACAGGGCCTAGGGGTGCCAGCCCTCCACGCAGTTGAATATCTGTGTATAACTTTTGAATCCCCAGAAACCTAGCTACTAATAGTTTGTTTGGAAGCCTTACCAATAACATAAACTGTGGATTAATAGATGTTTTTTAATGTTATATGTATCACATACTGTGTTCTTAAAGTAAGCTAGAGAAAAGAAAATGTGATTAAGGAGCCTAAGGAAGAGAAAATACTCTTATAGCACTGTACTGTGCTTATCGGAAAGAATCTGCTTATGAGTGGACCGGCATAGTTCAAACCTGTTGATGTTCAGCGGTCACCTGTACTTGGAGATTGACTATATAATGAGCTTCTTGCTGTGTTTGTGTGCAGCTGTCTGTGAAAATGGGTGTCAGAATGGTGGACGTTGTATCGGACCTAACCGCTGTGCGTGTGTTTATGGATTCACTGGTCCACAGTGCGAAAGAGGTAAGAAAAGAGAAATGAGACCCTCCCTTTGGAGAAGTCTCTTTTGTTCTAAAAACATACAATTTTGGGTTATCCAAAGAAAATTCTAATGAAATTATATTTTTATTCGTCTTTGATGATGTCTGTAACTCGAACTAGGTAAGATTACGAGACATAACTAACAACAGCTGAAGAGTGTCAGTTTTCTCCATCTCCAACTGAGTGATCTCAGTTCAGGAGGCCCTGGTGGAAGTTCTGTTGGGCAGGAGAAAAGGAGTGGATGTTCAGCAGGCATCCAGCATTGTCTACTTTACCCATGTAAATGGTCAGCCAAGCCAATGTAAAACCAATTTACCATGATATGAGTAGCACTTAAACTCATGATCGGTAGACTGCTGGAAATCTCCAGTGTCGATGTGCTAAATGGACTATTAATGGTGTCCTGGAAGCAAATGGGTGCCAGTGGCATATCAAAGATGGTTAATCTTAAAAAATGTGATAACTATTTAACACTGAACCGTATGAGTGAAAATAAGGTTAAACTGAAAGCAATATTATATAATCACTCATGATGACATACATCCTCAGTTTATTTTCCCAGGGCTTGTCATAGTATCTAAACTTGTACAGCGCTTTCTTTGTTGCAAAACATTAGAGTGTATGAAGCTATGCCGTTGTAATATTACAGATAAGTAGTGATGATGGTTTATATACATAAAGAGGTTTTAAATTGCAAAGAAACCTTGGATTTAAAAAATTATACTCATTACCCTGACAAAAACTTTATCTTAATATTTGGGTTAAATCCTAAGAAGAAATAGAGAAATCAGAATTCTAGTTAAAGTTTGAAAAATGAGATGTATGAAGCCTTTTAACATACACTGGTATGTATATAAACCTTATGATATTTAAATTATTCCTAAGGTAATTGAGATTTCTTGGGACTGAAATACATTCCACAAATGACAGAGTTTATGGTTATACTTAGGGCAAATTTAAATGTCTTTACCAGATGCTTTTATTTTCGACAGAAAAATTAATTATGAAATGTTAGCATAAAAAGGTAAGTTGTTGAGAATGGAATAACACAAATTTCCTACATAATGTTAAGTTTATTTAAATACTACAGAATGAAAAATATTTCAGTTTAAAATTTCAAACATCATTATAATTGGTGGAGATGATGTTCATTTTTCTGGAAGTCACATAACCTCTGTAGTTCTCTCGTCCTGAAGCAGATTTCAAGGTCAATTCCTAATTGGCAAAGGAATTGGGCAGTTTCAAGTCAAAGGCTTCCAGGCATTACATCAGCATTCTTCAACAGTTATCCATTCATTAGATTTGTTAGTCCTTACTACGTTTATGGGAATCCAACAAAGACATACATATCTCTTTCACGTACAGTAGCATGTTTTCAGAAGAAGTTACAAAACTAATTAGTTAATGAATTGGCCTGAAGAATATTTTTTAAAACATGGGTTTGCTTCTTAAAAATCTTTTCAATTAATACCCTTCCGATGAAAGTTCTAAAACTTTTTTTCTTCCAAACAAAGTTAATAATTCTCACTCTGTATTGCAAATACGAACTTACATGCTTTTAGAAGATATTTTCAGTGGAATATTTTAGTTTGTAATAGCTAATCCCTGTAAAAGTAGAGTTCATGGTTTTTCTTAAGAAACATTGTTTATACAGATACACAAGGAACAGTTCATTTATGTTGAGCTTAGTGAATAGGCTCACATGCCCTGTTAACATTTAAAGTTCATATTGTGTTTCTCAATTACAGAGTTTCAAAAATATATGTTCTTTGTTCTTTTAAAAAAAAAAGACTTTTGTAAAATGAGGGATGTTTTTCCTCCTTAATGTAGGACACATATAATTTTCCTTTAAATTGGCCTCGGGGGATCAGTTGTATGATAAAACATGGCTGCTTTTCCAGCTATCTAGGCTTCTGGCAGACTGGTTTCCGGACTGGAGACAGAGACTGAGTGGTAACTGAGTGGCTGGCATGATTATGGTATTTAACTTGAGTCTTGGTGCTGGGTAAGCTGAACCTCTTTGGAATTCTCTTCTCGCTCATGCTGATACATACAATGACCTTTTATACTTAGCACTGCTGATTGTAGAAGGCAGACAACCCAGCTGTGTCCAAGGCACATGTAGAGACTCAGCTCTTTTGGCTTCTCTTTCCAAATACGTGGCATTTGAAAAAAAGATAAATGTTGCACTTAATATATACGTGAAAATACAGAGAAATGGAATTAACATCATATATCAAGACCTGGTGCTTTTTTCCCCCAAACACTTAAAATGTACCTTATTATTTATCAGTAGAAATTTGTAGGGGATGGGGTGGGCACCTTGAATTTTCCTTAAGGCTTATATAAGGACCATCTGTTAGAAATATACCCTAGACTCTTTTAAATTATGCATAAATTACTACTACACGCTGTTTTTATCATGTAAACATGATTTTCTTTTAAAAATGCATAAGTTTGGTGAATTTCAAATATCTTTGTACGTAGTGACATTTCATTTAAAATGTACATTTTTCAGTAAATGGTACCTTAAAAAGGAAGATTGGAGATTAACTTTTTAATCTATTGACATTTTTTAAAAAAAATTTTTATTATATTAGTCACCATTAGTTTTTTTTTTTTATGTTAATCACCGTACATTACATGATTAGTTTTTGATGTAGTGTTCCATGATTCATTGTTGGGTTAATCTATTGACTTTTTTAAGAAAAATTCCATTTGTGAATCTGAAAGCTACTTTAAAAGAGGTGAGATCAAATGTTAAAGTCTATGAAATAGAAACTTTCAAGCCTTTGTGTAAAATGAAACATGGATGGATTTCTCTTCGGAACAGGTTTCATAAAATCATCCAGTTGTAGAACCTCATGCATGATCTCACTGTCTAAAAGCCTTTTGGAGGAGTCTTTCAGCCTCTGCTTGAATATCTCCAGTAACAGGTTCTCACTCTCTCACCCCATTGTGAAGCAGGGTTTCATAGTCAGAATCCTGGTTGTTCAAATGCTGTATTATTATGGTTCTGCTTAAGCTAGGCATTTAGCAGATGGATAGCCCATTCCTTCTTGTCCAGATGATGGTGACTTCTCTAAAAGGAGGCACCCATAATCTTACCCCTCAGGTTTGCATATTCGCAACTTGAAGTGTGATTATAAGCTCTTGAGTTATTCTGTATATTTTTGTTCATCCACCCAAATACTTCCTATTTCAGGAAGTGAAGTAACTGGGACAGCTATTCAGCCTACTCAGACCATATCTAGATTCTCCAAAAACAAGAGTGGAGGCAGGCAAACTAGGGTTTTCCTGAATTCTGGGTATTAGGGAGACCAGACCTAAGTGTGTTCAGAAATAATTGATGCATGCATTAATTAACTAATTGCATGGTCTTGGAATTTATTATAAAGTACACATGGTGAGTTTGTTTAGCCTATGAAGTAACAGCAAATTAGTGTGACCAGGAGTACAGGGGAGCATGGGGAGAGATTAAGCGGGTGTACTATGCAGGATTCTATACACAATGGATTTGATGCTTCCAAGAAATGTATAAGCAGTACTTTTCAGAAAAAAATCCTTTCATTGTAATATTCTTATCTTAAAAAGCGTTTATTATAAAATAGTTTCAAAAATATGATAAACAAAAATGTGCAGTTATTCATAATTCTTCCAGTCAGAATTAACTACTTTATAAAATTTGGGGGGATATGCTTTGAATCCTTTATTCTACTACACATATATTGCTTTTGAAGATTGGGATCTTTCCATCCTTACTGGAATCCACCCTTCTGTAACATGAAATCTGCTTGTATCATAGTTATTGTTGTATATTAGTTAATATTTAAGGTCATTTCCAGATTTTCTTTTTGTTTTGTTGGCTTATTTGTATTTTAGCAATGCCGTGATAAGAATCTGTGTAGATAAATCTGTAACCTTGACTTTATTCTTAGAAATGCATAGAAATGCAACTGCTGAGTTGTTGAGTATGTGAAAATGTAAAGCTTTTGATATATCCTGTTTATTTCCCCTGAAAAGGCTTTTTATGATTTATTCCTTTGGTATTATACGTAGAAAATCTTTCTGCATTCCCAAATCTTAAAAATATCTATAGTTTTCCCCCTAGTGCTATGGAGATTTTATTTCTTTTTGCTTTTTAAACCATAAGTTAGAATATATAAGAGGGTAATTTTTATTTTTAAATGAGGTCAATTTATTTATGAATATTAATTTTCACGTATCTTTTGAGTGCTTATTAAGTGTTAGGCTAGGTAGTTGGAGCTCATGCCACAAAGACAAACAATAAAACTCTGTTAATGAGAGGCAAACTAAAGAACAGCAGTGGTCATCTACTTAAACATTAAAAAGAATATAATATGTAAATAATGTAATAGGAGTAGGGACAACTTTATGTGAGAGCCCAGGAATGCTTCTTAGTTAAGGGAGAATTAGAAATGTCTTCCTGCAGTTAATCTGAATGAAAAAATATATAACTCATTATAATGAGAAAGAGCAGGTTGGGACTAATTCCTGTATTGATATTGCAAGATACATCATGGTTGACTTTTATGCTACAATAACATTATTTAAACTCCATAGTTAAGTACCATAGTTAAGTATCAGAGCTGAACTTGTTTTATAGAAATAAAATGTGTCTGCCTTTCTCTTGCACCCTGAAGATTTAGTGAGAAAGAAATTAGAAGGACCAGGGAGAGAATGTTACCAACCACAGATGTCAAACTCACGTGCGCCCAACACGCACGCACACACACATACACATATTTCTGCACTCGTGATACTGTTAAGAACATTTTATAACCTCACACTCTCTAAGCTAAACTTAGCCTTAAATGGGCATCAGAGAAATACCAAAAGATCTGTGAGAACTTTACTTTTTGGCACTAGCTCAGATGACATCCTTATCTTGAATGCCATTAACACAACG